>NC_068360.1:55375946-55666757 GCF_020536995.1 Dreissena polymorpha | reverse complement strand
CTTGTTTTCTATAGACAAAGAAGGAAATCACATGTGGGTTATTCTACAATAAACTATGGGCGGAGCTTAATGTTTTGGAAATAAATAAAGAAAATATTGCAGTAAAGTGAACGTGCTAAAACCCGCACTTAAATAAATGTAATGAATGTAGCATGTATTTAAATGTAATGAAACAACAAATTGTATAAATGGTGATAAGTGACATAACCACGCCTACAAAGAATGTTATTTGTTACGAAACGTACTTAAAAAACATTTATAGCATGTCAGATTTTCAGTAGCATCAATAAACGTGACGTCATTTAGTTTCTACGATTGATGTTCTCAATAAAAGTGACGCCATTTTTAAATGAAAACGACGTCATATGTTTGTAAAAATCAATGACGTCACTAAATAGTGAACTTTGTACTTAGAAGGGCGGGGTATTGAAAAATATAGTTCACGTCCAAAAGCTTGATCCAAATCAATCAGAATCGTGTTAGAATCAAAAAAATATTTTTATATACTCAGTCTGGTTTGTTGTCGAATAACCCACAGTAAGGAGTATAGATGCGTGTTATCAAATCACTCATGCTTCGCACTCGTGATTTCATTCCTACGCATCTATACTCCTTACTGTGGGTTATTCGTCAACAAACCATGATAGATAAATATGTGTTCTTAAATGAAACATGTATTAATTAATTCAAATGGATTGGAAACATTAAAATAAAGTTTCATATGTCGTATTTAAATATATTATATCACTTAATAGACAACACTGTGAGTGTTGGCTAAAATTTTAAAGGCATGGGAGGTGTTGAAATTACGAGACTGAATACGATTACTCAACACAGAATATGTATTAAAAGTGATTTCATCAAATTAGTACTTAAGTTGATATAACACAGAAATGCAATAATATATTGATAAACTTGTAAGTGTCTTATTAAATGTGAATCTTGTGAAACAACCGTTTCACAATAAAACCACCATATATATACTAATTGTTTCTAATTTATTTGAAACATTATTATTTAAAACGGTTTAAAGGAAGTTTCAAATATCGTCTACATGACAAATATGATAAAACAACACAGAACGTTTATATAAAGTGATTATTACCACTTTGGGAACCACTGAAGAAAACCCGACAATGCTATAATTGTATTGCAAACCGGGTCGCAGTGTCTAAATGCAATGTGCATTTTTATAACAACCCGTTTTGCAATAAAATCGTTTTACAATAATCTCACCACATGTCGTTTTAAGGGAGTTTGTATATAATAAGACAGAGGTTAAAGATTGGACAAATAAATTAAATACAATTAAAGTGACCAATGAGCAAATGTGATAAAACTTGCACATAATTTATATATAAAGTGATCTCAGCCAATGTCATACTTCATCGGATAAAACCCATGAATGCAATAATTTTATTGCAAAATGGGTTGTAGTGTCTTATTGCAATGTACTTTTTAACAACCCGTTTTGCCATAAACTCTTTTGGAATAACTCATCACCCATGTACTATTGATTGCTTGCAATAAGACATTTCAATACGTTTTTCCATAAATTATTCAATGTTTGCGTTATCTTTACTTTATTGCTTAATTGTTTGAATTCACTTTCGATACACATTCTGTGTTGTTGTATCGCATTAAATCTCGCAATTCATCACCTTCCATGCATTTTAATTTTAAGTTTAAACTGAGGTTTGTATATTTAAAAAAAAAACACTTGTATTTAAATGCAACTCTTGAAATTCCCTTTTAACTCTTCCAATCCGTTTGAATTAATTAATACCAGAGTGACGATGTTATTATTTTAGAACGGATTTATTGCAAAACTGGTTGTTATAAAATTTTCACATTGATCTAAGACACTCCAATTCGTTTTGCAATAAACCAATACATGTGCGATGATTTTATTGCAAAACGGGTTTATTGCAAAACAGATTGTTTAAAAAAAAACAATTGGCAGTAAGACACTCCAACCCGTTTTGCATTAAATTTATTGCAAAACGGGTTTATTGCACAAGGATTGTTTCGAAACATGTTTCACAACTTTCATAACATTAACACATTTCTTAAATTATAATTACTGGTGACAATATTGAATTACACATCATTTATTAAAGCTCATTGAATACGTCTAACCCTACGTCTACGTTCAAAATACCCATTTCTGTAGAGATAGATCGACACATCCTTTCAAGTAAGATACACATTCGTACTTCGTTGTAACCATATTGTGAATAAAACTACACTTAAAGTCTACCAAATGTAATACAATCTTCGTTTTCAAGAAATGTGTTTTGTTTCCGTGTGAATAGTTGACTATTATTTGGTTGAATTCCAAACTTGTTTATCGATATCTGTTCGAACATGTTCTGATAAAAACAGTATCCAGATTAAGTTTGCAAATCCAGATTATTTGCAAACTTATTTTTTTTATTTATTGAACAATTGTTATGAAATTTTGCATATTTGTAGGAGGCAATGAGTACATACATATACTTGAAAAAAAAAGATTAAATGTTTTTGGAAAGTAGAGTTATTTGATGATAAAGTTGTCATCTCCCGTGGGATCCCAACAGGATTTTGTCTCCCCCGTTAAGAATTGCAATTCTCAAACGGGAGTTTTTTCCAGACGGGAGAAGTTTACCTATATTTTACAAAAAATGTAATTTAAATATTATGCTGTGTTTTCTGTTTCAATGTTTACAAATACACATGTTTAAGTTATAATTGTAAGAAATATGTACTTTAATAAGAAAATAAAGTGTTTGTAGATTTTCTTCATCCGTGGGGTTTTGACGGGGGATCCCGTCAATCTCCCATATCCATTTAACTCCAACGGAGTTTTCACGGGGGACCCCGTCAAACACCCATTTAAATTAAACCCCAATGGGGGTTTGACGGAAGACCCCCGTCTAACTCCAATTTATAAAGAACTCCAATGGGAGTTTGACCGGAGAAGGGAGGGGGGGATCAGACTTCAATAAACAGTTTATACCCATTGCAATATATTCTATTGTATAAAGAGTAAGACACCAAACTTTATTAAATAATTGATGTTTTTTTTAAGGTGTCAAAATCAATTTATAATTATTGAATTTTCTTAACTCAGTACGTTACGTTGAATAAAATGTCTTTTTGTAAGAGATTAGACCCACATATTGATATTTCTGGAAAGATGAATTTAAAACGTTCCGTAACTTTGAAAAACTCAATGTATTAATAATAAAGTGACTTATCTCGAAAATATATTACATTGACCTTTTGATAATCCAAACGTTGCTTTCATCCATTACTGTGATGATAAATACAATCCAGAAAGACAATAACATTGGAAACATACTTATTGTCATTCGGAATTGTATTATTGTGTTGTTTATTCCCGATTAACAGTTTTGGTTTTTTACCTAGAAATCTAGCTTGCAAACATTTTCGGTGCAATGTCGTACCTTAGTATACCGGTTACATTCCACAATTATTTTTTTTACACAAAATGCCTGAATAGGGCAGTGTGTTAGGTATTGTTTGTATAGGTCCCTGGTTAGGATAATTGTTTTGATATTGTAGTTGTTTGTTTTTTATCTCAGGGTGTAGGTCCCTGTTTATCTTTAACATCACCGTGCACTGGTAGCGTTATTAGCAGAGACATGCAGGAGTCTGCTTGAAACATACTGTACTGGCTAGTTTCAATTATGGGACACAACATCACTTCTCCAATAGAATCGATGGTGTTTAAATACATTTGAGTTATATTTGCAGTTTCAGTTATTAACTGTTTTGTTTTTATGATAAGGATATGATATCCCAGACGTTAGTTCCTGTGCTGTCTTTTTCCCTCTAAACAAACCGACATATTGCATCATGGACTTAGATCACTTTTCACTATTGTGTATAAAATACAAAATACCACACACAACTGAAATATTTGAAATAACCCATATACGCAGCATGATTTCCTTTCTAAATGAAATAAAAACTTAATTTTAAAACATGAACTAGTAGTTTCAGGAAAACAGGAAACCAAAAAAAGGTGAAACCAACAAAGGCATAGAATTGTGAAATATGCAAGCCAGATCGAGTTCTCGACTTATAATTGTTGAACGCTGCACTTCTATACACCACAACCTACCTTTGTTCGAAGTTTGATGTCAATGGGCCTTATTGTAATTACGTTATGACCCGGAAAATAAAAAAGTGAGATAAATAAAGTAATGCAGGGGCTATAGCTATAGTTCTTGTTCACTGAACTTCTCATCAGTGAGATCTATCCATATATGAAGTTTCATGTGAATAGGTGTTAGAGTTAAATACTTATACTCCGGACAAAGTACTGGAAGCTGCCCGACCCCATGCATGACAGGTAATCCCTTAATATGCCCTGTATTTGACAGACATATACAAAAGACAAATGGAAAGGATGAAAAAACATCACAGCAGTAATTAGTTTTATCAGAGACGTAGATAACAGAGATAGGCAGCTCGCCAAATATCTGCAAACTCTCGCACATCCAGTGGTTTTGGCGAGATAGGTTTAAACGCGCAACTGTTTGACGGTTGAAACGGTAGCTTATCAATATTTCTAAAACACGCTTTCACATTCCAGTTTTTGTGATTTAAAACAAATATGTTATGTATTATCACTCAACGGTAATGTGTAAATTAAAATAAATCACATGCCGCATTGTTTTATTAAGCGATTTTATCTGGCTCGAGTTTAAAAAAAAACATGATTACCGGTATATAAAGATGACCTTTGTAATGAGATAAAGGAGCGATAAGAATCTTACGACAAACAACTAATAATAGGTTGTTTTAATTAGATTTTTGTTTTTCATTTTAATTGCATTGTTCAAATTTGAATAATCCGATTGCCATTTACCTGTAGTATAATTTGAATAAAGCTCTGAACAAGTTTTTCTTCTTATGGAGATAATCTGTTCTTGGTCTGCTCTAATCTGCTGTTTGTGTTCTTTGCTCTCTTAAATTACCGCTAAATTCAATGCACAATTTTACCAATAATAAATAACATTACCACCTAGAGTATATGTATAGAAATCTTCAGACCCGTATACTGTGCCATTCTCCGATATTTAGCATACTGATCAAGTTATTAAGTGACTTTTCTGTGTTTCTTCAACATGTCTTAGGCGGATTTTGTGTCATGGGATGACGA
Organism: Dreissena polymorpha; assembly: GCF_020536995.1. NCBI lineage: Eukaryota > Metazoa > Mollusca > Bivalvia > Myida > Dreissenidae > Dreissena > Dreissena polymorpha. The sequence goes on along the minus strand of NC_068360.1, from coordinate 55,661,584 downwards.
GGATGAACATTGTGATAGTGAATTTGTTTAGGACATTAATCAGTCAGTTGTGTATGAGTGCCCAGAATGCAAAAAGTTAATGAAAAGAACATATGTATTCCATGTGTTGTTAAAAAGCACATTGTAAACTTTAAAAGTATGTCCCCTTATGTACATAATGATAAACTAAATGAACTGTGTTCCGGCTTCTACAGAGGAGCTTTTGCAACCATGTATGTGATACAGTCTCTAAATAAACCTCTGTAGTAACAATTTTAGTCTGTGCAATAAAAGAATGCATGAGCATAGTTTTTTTTATAATTTAATGATATTTCATCAAAACTTCATCATTCATGAACACATATCAATACACCTGGCATAAAAAATAAGCAATTTATTACATGTATTAAGCAAGTTGTTGATATTACAAAATTAACAAGGGCTGTTTGTAAAACATGCATGCCCCCCATGTAGGCTGTCCGTTGTAGTGACAGCCATCGGGTGAATACGTTTTTTGTCACTGTGACCTTGACCTTAGGCCTAGTGACCTGAAAATCAATAGGGGTCATCTGCGAGTCACGATCAATGTACCTATGAAGTGTCATGCTCCTAGGCAAAAGCATTCTTGAGTTATCATCCGAAAATCATTTTACTATTTCAAGTCACCGTGACCTTGACCTTTGACCTTGTGACCTCAAAATCAATAGGGGTTATCTGCGAGTCATGATCAATCTACCTGTGAGGTTTCATGATCCTAGGCATATGCGTTCTTGAGTTATCATCCAAAAACCATTTTACTATTTCGGGTCACCGTGACCTTGACCTTTGACCTAGTGACCTCAAAATCAATAGGGGTCATCTGCAAGTCATGATCAATCTACCCATGAAGTTTCATGATCCTGGGCGTATGCATTCTTGAGTTATCATCCGGAAACCATTTTACTATTTCGGGTCACCGTGACCTTGACCTTTGACCTAGTGACCTCAAAATCAATAGGGGTCATTGCGAGTCATGATCAATCTACCCATGAAGTTTCATGATCCTAGGCGTATGCGTTCTTGAGTTATCATTCAAAAACCATTTTACTATTTCGGGTCACCGTGACCTTGACCTTTGACCTAGTGACCTCAAAATCAATAGGGGTCATCTGTGAGTCTAGATCAATGTACCTATGAAGTTTCATGATCCTAGGCCCAGGCGTTCTTGATTTATCGTCTGACAACCACCTGGTGGACGGACCGACCGACAGACCGACCGACATGAGCAAAGCAATATACCTCCTCTTCTTCGATGCGGGGCATAATAACATATTGGGAGAAAACAGCTAATATTCTGCAGTTATGCAGGCAACAAACATGTTAGCATAAGAGCCATTATCGTATGGGGCAGGGTATTAATGTTGCTGAAGAAAAATCATATTCACATAAGAATTTTTCATCATGGAGATTGGACTATAAATGCAACTGAGAGTGTTAACAAGTTTTTAACATAGTCATGTAAGGAAAAAAGCCCTGCCCCTTGGTGGCCATGTTTTTCTTGATATCATTGGGACACTGACTCTATAGAGTGTTAAAGCGGGTATATACGATTTTTTATATGTGTTTAATTGTAATATATTGATAAAATATGTTACAATAACACAAAATAGGCGAGAAAAATTATACATTAAAGCCGAATTTCATAAAAATGCAGCAAAGACAAATTAGCGCCCCGAGCCGATTGTGACGTACATATTTTCCTACAATAATCGAAGCATTCGTCTTTGTATTAGGATTGGAGTTAGTGTTCGTGTGTCGTATGAATAGATATCGTTGCAGGAATTCAAATAAACCGTTAAACTAAGTTTAGATTCACATCGTACATGTATGATATACATTCTGGCGAATTCGGCTGTACAGCCGTTTTCAATTTCAGAATTAAATATCTGGCTTATTTCACATTTTTCGACACATGTTCTTCTTAACTTTTATTTTAATTTATATTAAAATATATATATATATTAAGTTTTTTTTACACATTTAATATAAATTCATAAATATTTGACAAAATCGTATATACCCGCTTTAAAAAGGTTTTTCTATAGCTATATATAGACGTCACATATAAGGAAAAATGCCCCGCTCCCTGGTGCCCATGTTTTTGAACCAACCGGAACCATTTTTGAACTTGCCCAAGATATCATTGGGACAAATCTTCTGACCAAGTTTCATGATGACGGACAATAAACCGGAACATTTTTTTAACTTTTCCAAGATTTCATTTGGAAATATGTTCTGACCAAATTACATGACGTTTGGACAATTAATGTGGCCTCAAGATTGTTTACAAGGCAAATGTTGACACCACACAACACGCACCGCATGACTGACAAAAGGCGATCAAAAAAGCTCACCATTAGCACATTGAGCTCAGGTGAGCTAAAGGGCAAACAGATAATCACTAGAAATTTGTTCCCACAGAAAATGGTTCTGGGCAACTTCCTAACCATGAACATACTCGGTAGTGTGTCCTGCTTCATTAACACATACTTTCATCCTTAAATATCTTTTGCCATGCTTTGATCTGAATGTAAACAGAGAATGTCCAGGTCTATTCAAAGGAATATCACAATGAAAATGTTTGACTAAGTAATTACCACTTAAAAAAAAAAGTTATGGTACTTTTTTCTTTTGAAACTTTGGTCATTCAAAATATATTAAGCTTTAATGTCCCGGGGGGATTACTTCCAATATACGGGTATATAGGAGCGTGCCGATTTTATGGGGTGTGTTTTTCGACTTAAATTATAGATATGGGTATGGTTTTGAGCATCTAAGTACATGTATTGATATGGGTATCGAAATCAGAAATTTGCTTATATATAAATGCATATAAATGCATATAGATTTGAAAGTAACAGTATCAAAATGGGTATGATACATGTCATTCTTGTATACATAAATGGGTATCAAAAAGTAAAATTTCAGTAGCGGGAAAGATATAATAGCAAATTCAATAAGTATACTGTATTGATATGACAGAAATTAAAATTCTAGTATGACATGTGTCCACTTGATCAAATTCAAGTATTTAAATGGGTCCAGTTTATCAAACTTCTTGTATTGAAATGGGTCCACGTTCTCAATGGTATCGTATACAAATGGGTATGCTTTAAAAAAATCTTGTATCAAAATGGGTCTACTTTATCAGAGTTCCGGTATAAAATGGGTTACATTTCGCAAGTCTCAGCGGGACACCCCTACCCTAAAATGTGGGAAGTTACCCCCCCCCCACCCCGGGTTTAATGTCCAGGTGTGTTTTACCCCTCACAACAATTGCTAGGGAGGGGGGGGGCTCAGGGCCCTCACACTACTTTGGGTGAAGGGGTCCGCAGCCCTTAGGTAGGGGAATTTTCGCGGCGTTTCCCTTTTTGGGGGATTATTTATGTGAACATGTTTGCACTATATTCATTGCATTTTTCATAATTTAGTTTGTTTGAAAATATTAAATTGAAATAGAATTGAGATATTATAATCATGAGACACATCTTTCTATTAGAAAAAAAATAGGGGAATTTTTTCCCCCCAAAAGGGGAAAATAGTATACTTTTCAGGTGGGGGACTGCTTATATATATATACTTATATATATATAAACACATATATACATATACACACATGCACATGCACATACACATACATATACATATATACATATACAAATATACATGTTCACAATATACATATACATAACATATATAATGTGTATAAAATAAACATACATGTTATTATTTATTATAAGCATTATATGCTGTCTATTAATGTTGCCGACTTGAACACACTGTCTTTTACATTACATCCGAACGGTTTCATAGTTTTTAGTCTCTTTATCCACAACGCTTCTCTAATTACACGATCTTGGCGTCCAGCGATATTTATCGTCTCCAGGACCGAGAAGTACATATTGTCATCGCAGTGGCTCGAATCGAAGTGGGTAGTGATGGGCTTTTCTTTATGCAGGCGGACGTCTCGCAAGTGTTCACGCATGCGCTCTCGGATTTGCCTCTCCGTCTCCCCAACATACACAACACACTCGCACATTTTTGCAAGTGCTGTAAGTAATTTTGCCGTCTGTGTCTTGAATGTCACTTGTTGTCTGTTTGTTACAGCACGTGCAGTTTGTCCCACATATGTGTGTGATGAAGGTGGCCTTGCTTGTCTTCTTGTGTACCAGTGTATCACAGAGGTTTCTGTCCCTACGGTATGCTACTAAAGGCGGCTTACTGAAAACTCCGCGCATCCTGTCTGATCTATATAGCACGTTTAAATGTTTGTGTACAATGCTGTGTATGTCGGGAAGAAGACTGGAAAACGTAACTACAAGAGGAACTCTGTCGTGTTGCGTTTGTTTTTTTTTTCATTCATTTTTTCATTCACTAACCTATCAAAACACGTACTCACCGACGCTGAACAAAATCTCCTTGAAAAGGGCCTTAAATTTATCCCAAGTCGTAAGAATATTGATAAGGTGAAATTGCTAGCTGACCTTGGGGAGTGGGAACGCAGAATGCGATAACGGGAATACTTTGCGGACACTGAAAGAAACCAAAATATGAAACAGGGAATAATCGATAAGTTCCGAGTCAAACCAAAAAGCACATATACTCCAAACGCGGGGAGGGACCCAAGCCTCGACCTTTATGTTGAACTGGTAAAGAATGATATCATCTCAAATTTGAGGAAGACTGGCAAATTAAATCTAGACAAGAATGAAAACAAAGCATTTCATGAATTGTTACATAATGATTCAATTATCATCAGACCGGCAGACAAGGGATCTGGCATAGTAATACTAGATAAACAAGTTTACATAGAGTCACTCAAACACGAAATGAGTGAAGAAATGAGGCATATAGATCTACTGAAGGCGATGCAAGTAAACAAAGTATGAAGAATGTGAAGTCGCTCGTTAATAGACTTCACCGACAAGGCAGTATCTCTGGTGATATGAAACAGTATTTGATACCAAGGTACGCACAAGCGGGTAAACTCAAAGGAAATCCGAAGATACATAAAGCAGACGCACCTTTACGCACAATAGTGAGCGGGATAAACACAGCTACAGAGAAATTAGCCGAGCACTAATTAAATGAAAATGTGGAGGCCTCGCCGAGTTACATATGAGACACTACGGACTTTATTCAGAAACTAAAAGAAGTCAAAGAACCACTGCCGGAAGACAATTGTCTACTATTTTGTTTTGACGTCAGGAAACTATATCCATCCATACCCAAAAGACAAGGGTTAGAAGTTTGCAGGGAAGCATTAAACGCGCGCTCCAACCCACTAGTCACTTCAACTGATGATATGATTGACGTAATCACGACAGTTTTGGAAAACAACAATTTCAGTCTAAATGAAAACAACTACGTACAGACAGATGGATTGGCGATTGGCTCAAAACTGGGAAAAACCTTTGCGTGTAGCTATATGCGGAAGTGGGACGAAAAACTCATGACAGCTTATAAAGTATCGCCATTTTATAAGAGGTTTATAGATGATGGCTTTGGAATATGGATAGGTACCGCGCATGAACTTGAGGCTTTTACCATACATGCCAATTCAATACACGAAAATATTCAAGTAGATCTTCGGTATAGTCCGCATAGTATCGTTTTTCTAGATACAACCGTACGGATGCGAAATGGTCATATCTACACGGATCTATATGTAAAGCCCACGGACAAACAGCTCTACATACGCAAAGACTCATGCCACCCCCCTAGCAGTAAAAGATCTTTAGCGTATGGGCTTGGATTGCGGATACGAAGAATTTGCGAGCAGGAAGGTGATTACAACAAACATAGAAATGACCTAAAACTACAATTAAGAAGACGCGGGTACAGCGGGAAATTCGCAGAAAGCCAGTTACAGAAGGTAGATGCACTGTCGCGCACAGACTTACTGGAAAAATGAAAAAACAAACGCAAAACGACAGAGTTCCTCTTGTAGTCACGTTTTCCAGTCTTCTTCCCGACGTACACATCATTGTACACAAACATTTGAACGTGCTATATAGATCAGACAGGATGCGCGAAGTTTTCAGTAAACCGCCTTTAGTAGCATACCGTAGGGACAGAAACCTCTGTGATACACTGGTACACAAGAAGACAAGCAAGGCCACCTTCATCACACACATATGTGAGACAAACTGCACGTGCTGTAACAAAGTGCGAGTGTGTTGTGTATGTTGGGGAGACGGAGAGGCAAATCCGAGAGCGCATGAGTGAACACTTGCGAGACGTCCGCCTGCATAAAGAAAAGCCCATCGATACCCACTTCGATTCGAGCCACTGCGATGACAATATGTACTTCTCGGTCCTGGAGACGCTAAATATCGCTGGACGCCAAGAGCGTGTAATTAGAGAAGCGTTGTGGATAAAGAGACTAAAAACTATGAAACCGTTCGGATGTAATGTAAAAGACAGTGTGTTCCAGTCGGCAACATTAATAGACAGCATATAATGCTTATAATAAATAATAACATGAATGTTTATTTTATACACATTATATATGTTATGTATATGTATATTGTGAACATGTATATTTGTATATGTATATATATATATATATATATATATATATATATATATATATATATATATATATATATATATATATATATATATATATATATATGTGTGTATATATGTATATGTATGTATATCTATGCATATGTGTATGTATGTATATGTATGTGAACATATATATGTATATATATGTGTGTATATGCGTATATGTGGGTATATGTGTATGATATCTATATAATAATATATACACAGCGTATAATTCATAATATGTAGCGACTTCCGAGTATTGGCGCGTAACGTCACGTTCACGTCGGGTAACGTTACGTCATTTATTTATATTTTTGTATTTACTTCCGTTATGATCGACAGACGAAAACGCTATGTAAAGTTGTCTTAATAATCGTTTACTGAAGAAGGCCTTTGGCCGAAATATTTAATAAAAGAGAAAATGTATGAAGTGTCAAATGTGTTATTTTCTATTGATGCAAAGAAATACTAAAATTACTTCTCAAACTGTATAATATATTATAACATTATTATTGTTGGAATAATTCTTGTTAAAATAATCAAAAGTAATATTTGTCATTATATTGTTAAAAACACAATAAGAATCTTTTATTGACATACCATATATATATATATATATATATATATATATATATATATATATATATATATATATATATATATATATATATATATATATATATATATACATATCTATCTATATATCGCTCAAATAGGCCAATGGAATAAATGAAGTGTCTTTATTTGTGTCTAGCCCCAGGAAATTTGATTGGACAGTCTGTCTTACAAAGGTCAGGTAAGGTGAAAAGCTGGCTTAGACAGCTTCCACGAGAAAGTACAATTGAAACATATACATGTAACTGTTAAGCATGCGCTAATTATAGCAAAAAACAAAACCTGCATATTTAATTGGCTCTGGAGATAATCTGTGTACTGGGGCAGGTGCTGTCTCCAAATAACTTATCTTATCAGTTAATTTATAAACTACAGTGTGATAGCTCTTATAATGAAGTGAAGCAAAATGTCTATGTCACAAAAGAATATTACTCTCAGTTGCAACTGGGCAGACATGTGGTCAATTACTCGAAAAAAATCAATGAAATTTATGATTTTAACTTATTTTTTTAAATGATTAATGTTTTTTTTTTTCATTGATAAATTATTAATTGGTAATCTCAACCAAAGTGATCAACTTGATTACAAATGTATTAATTCATGCATTTAATAATATTTGGGCTTCTAGACCCTTTATCAACCACTGTTTATCTATAAAAAAAATCCTATTCTTATTAAGGGTGTCACGATACGCTCCCCTTACGATACTATACGTATCGCGGTACAGTGTGTACGATACAATACGTACCGGGATACGTATTGTCAGATGGAAACAACATACAAACCATTTTAAACCATTTTTCAATTTTATTTGAAGACCTCTACATACATCATTTCTTTAATTTGTAAAAAAATGTAATTTTATTTTTAATTCATGATTACAAAATTTGTCATTTAAAAATGTGATATGAGATGATATTGGGAGAATTTCCGTTAACATTGATCCAATGACTGTGCCACATATTTTATTGATTGCGCCAGTGGATTCTTTTTTGCCGCGTATTGTTACAACATCCAAACATTGAAAATTTACTTGGCGCGTTGGCGCATATGAAAAATGCCGTACCGTACCATGCGCACTCGGAGGCGTATCGTGCACCGTACTGAGGAGTGACTATTACGATATACCATCCCACAGAGTACCGTGACACCCTTTATTCTTATCCTATTAATTTGCACAAAAAAGACAGATGTATCGTACTGCATGATTATTGCATTTGATGTTCATGGGCATTTGAAAAGTGCGGTCACTCATTCAACTTCTATTAGGAAGGAAAGAAAATGCCAGAGTCTCTCCACTGGTGCAGAAGTTGCATGAATTGCTTTTTCACAAAGTAACTTGTATACATGGGTTAACATGGTTCACTAAGATTCTCATGAAATCAATTAGTTGACTGATTACTTAACTGTTCCCACACCTAATTAAGCTCCAACACTTATTTTGTTGCATAAATGCAGATCATCAATGCAATAGACTGTATTCGGAACTCCACTAATCGTTAGGTACAATAATCTTTTTACCATTATGACCCTAGTGTCACATGAATATTCTGGTACCGTACTTACTTAGTTTGAACAATACTATTTCCAAGCAATATAAGTCCAATACCGATGAAACTCCACCATTTTCCGCAATATTTCTAGTCTTTTTGTTGCCATACCAATCAGAATTATTGACATTGGAACACAATAAATTGACATGCATAATCGAATGTAGGTAAAAATGCCAAAGGTAAAAATGCCATAGGTAAAAATGACAGAGGTAACAATGCCAGAGGTAAAAATGCCTGATGTAAAGTGGTAAAAATGCCATAGGTAAAAATGCCACATGTTATATAGTAAAATAGATTTTTGAGCAATATTCTTAAGGATATTGAGTATTGTAGGGGTTAAGTGAATGTTTAAAATCCGCAATTGATTAAGCAAAAAAGTGCAGATAAATAATATGTACAAAATTCCAGTTGTTGTGGGAGGGGAATTTACTCTGTAATAAGTCTATATATTATCGGCTCTAAGTTAAAATGCTTTAATTAGCTATACGTATCAATACATGCCTCATTTAATAATTAATGTAAACATAATCACCATCAAAACCCTGCTTGTTTGTCACACTGCTTTAATAATTTATTGTCCTCAAAAATCAAAAGATTCAATAACATCAGTAACAATAGCTTTTAAAAGGAATTTAACAAGTGTTATTTAATGACCGATTCATCAAAGAAACAAAAAATCCCAACCAATAAACAGAACGAATAAAGCACAATAACAAAACTATAGTCTAAATTTATTAGTGAGACAAGTAGAATAAAAATAACATGTTCAATAAGAAACATTTCCGTACAATACTCAATACCCTTAAAAAATATTGCTCAAAACTATATTTTACTTTTTTTAACATCTGGCATTTTTACCTATGGCATTTTTACCTATGGCATTTTTACCACTTTACATCTGTCATTGTTACCTCTGTCATTTTTACCTCTTGTATTTTTACCTATGGCATTTTTACCTCTGGCATTTTTACCGCACACCTGCATAATCTCCATGTTGCCTTCTATCCATGTTTCAATTTCATGAAAAAATATGTAGAACTTTTAAAATTATCGCCGGATCCACTATTTTCTGCAATATTTCTAATCTTTTTGTTGTCATAGCAACCAGCGACTTGACGTAGGAACAAAATAAAATGACGTGCATAATCTTTCATGAAAAAAAAGAAAACTTTTAAAGTTATCACAGGATCCAGAAAAGTGTGACTGACTGACTGACTGAATGAGCGAAAATCATAAGTCCCCTCCATTTTCACCTGCAGGGGGAATAACAATATGCATTTCCGTGGATCTAGGTCAATTTTATTTATACCTCATGTAAATTAGCGGAAAAACCAGTTGTAGGCAAGTTCCAAATAAAAACTATTGTTCAGACTTAATCCCTTGAAATAAAATTCGTGCCGAGAGCTATCAGAGATCTACACCACTTGAGTAATTAACTACATGATAAGTTGGCAAGTATCTGATGTTGTTAATGTGTCATTTGTCTTCATGAATTGAAATTGAATCTGCTTTTTGGTCAAAAGTAATCATAATCATAAAATAATAATGAGTAATGACCTCTTGTAGAGGTAATCTATAAAATTATTATTTAAGTAATACAAAAGCTATAATTAATGATCAATCCATGATTAATGAAAAAAGTAATCAATTAATAATCATGATGATAACATATTAACAATTATGATGATAACATATTAACAATTATGATTACCCCATGTCTGCTACTGGCAACTTATTGAAAATATAACCCCATTTCTCAGGTAAAAAGTTTTATCAACTCATCAAATAATTATGCAATGGTATTTGTACTAAATACTTCAGGTAAAAATGAAAGTTAGATTTAAAATTAAACATTATTTGACATTTGCACAACAGTAGATAGCAACTTGTGCTTCAGTGATGTGAGACACAAAGAGACTATTATCAAGCATGTGCAATACCCTTAATGTTTTGAAGCATATTTAATTTGCATGAAATGTACAACTCTTTTATCTTGAAATAATTAATGAGAAAATCAGAGCTTCCCTTGACATATTACTTGTTGGTATCTTCATCACACCCTAGGGTGAATTAAAAAGAGACAAAACAAAAACACAATTTCTGATAGAATATTGGAAATAGTGTCACAAAGCATTTGGAAAGAATGTTCAAAAGAAATTGTAAATATATTATAAATGTTTATTTATGGATGATGATGAACAATTTAATGATCAATATAAAAAGTGCTTATGAAATGCTGGGAACAAATTAAAATGAATGTTGCCTGATTGAAATCTCATTGTGGTTTTTCCAGAGACTGTTTATCATCTTTGATGTGAGGTGTGAACATTTAGAAGCCCTTAAATCAATTGAAAGTCTGTCACATTGAATCTTAAATTATGAGTCTGAATATTGAATTGTGTAAAAGGTCCCTTTTTTAGGCTGGACTAAATGACTGCCAACTTATGACATTGAACAACTAGTTTTACTGTAAAGTGTCAAATGAGCAGTAAAACAACTGGCCCAGTGACACCTCAAGTGCACAAATATTTGTTTGGTACTTTTTCAATCACTTTTTGACCCTAGCATTATAACTCCTTAGTAAACTCCTAACAACAAGTATCGTTGAAAACGATTGATGCTCCGCGATAATGCGCTTTTTCAATCTATGTGTAAATAACCACCTAAAAAATATATTATTAGCCTCGGTGACCTTGACCCCAAAAACATCAAGCGTCATCAAAAGTTGGAGGTCTATGTAAGGTACCTACATGCCAAATATGTAAGAGATCAGTAAAATATTGAAGGCCCTATGCAAAACTGTAACAAAAGTGTGACGGAAAAATATATTATTAGCCTCGGTGACCTTGACCTTTAACCCAGTGACCTCAAACCTCATCAAAAGGTAGAGGTCCATGCAAGGTACCTACATGCCAAATATGAAAGAGATCGGTAAAGAAGTGAAGGCCCTCTGAGAAACTGTAACAAAAGCGTGACGGAAAATATATTACTAGCCTCGGTGACCTTGACCTAAAACCCAGTGACCTCAAGCCTCATCAAAAGGTAGAGGTCCATGCAAGGTACCCACATTCCAAATATGAAAGAGATCAATAAAGTAGTGAAGGCCCTATAAGAAACTGTAACAAAAGCGTGACAAAAAATCTATTATTAGGCCTCGGTGACCTTGACCTTGAACCCAGTGACCTCAAACCTTATCAAAAGGTAGAAGTCCATGCAAGGTACCTACATGCCAAATATGAAAGAGATCCGTAAAGTAGTGAAGGCCCTATGAGAAACTGTAACAAAAGAGTGACAGAAAATCTATTATTAGCCTCGGTGACCTTGACCTTTAACCCAGTGACGTCAAACCTCATCAAAAGGTAGAGGTCCATGCAAGGTACATACATGCCAAATATGAAAGAGATCTGTAAAGTATTGAAGGCGCTATGAGAAACCGTAACAAAAGTGTGACGGAAAGAAGTAAGGAAGGAAGGAAGGAAGGACAAACTGGCCACTATATGCTCCGCCAAAATTTTATTTCGGGAAGCATAAAAATATACAGGTTTTTTTCCACTTTTTGGGATATATGCCCATGGCTTTGGAATTGCGAATTTTATCGGCATTTTGATGAAATTGGAAAAATAAATTCATTAACCTTTTTATTCCAAACGAAAAGTCCACTGATTAGGGAGATACTAAATTTGATATATCTCTTTATAATCATTCAAATTAAAAGAACAAAATCATATAATACTTTGCTAGATGTAATTGAATTATAATTCAGGTAAAATACGCATTAGACACTTATTTCTAAAAAAAAAAAAAAAAAAAAATTTTTAATTTTTTTTTTTGGAAATTGGGAATCTTGTGCAACATTTTGGGAAAAAAGTATACTTTTTGGGATTGGGAAAATAGCCGAATTTCGGCTATAAAATCGGGCCAAAATAAACCCTGATATAACACTCAATTGTTTAACCCTTTCCCACACAAAAGCAAAGTGGAAGTGGCTATGTGCAAACAGCATAAATTCAGAACAGCCTGTGAATAACACGCAGGTTGTTCAGGTTTTATGCTGTTTGCTGCGCATCAGTATCTAAGGGTTGGAAATGAAGCGTTTAAAACTTCGATCTAGTAAGAAAGGTCTTAAATTAAATATAACCGACTAAGGGACTACAAATGCGTCAAAATACGTATCTAAGGGGTAAAGGGATAAACAAAAAGTAAGGATTTGTAGAAAAAACTAAGAAGATTGCCAGTAGTATTACAAACAAATAAAACTATGTATTTAAAACTGATAATATTGTCTTTGTCAAATTAATCTGCAGATTCATTAGCCCATCATTCTCAATAATTAAATCAAATACAACTGATAGATTTACCATGCCAACAGATTGTTTAAAACAATTATTATAATACTTGTGTTCCTCAATAAAAAAACAACTTATTTCGTATTCATTTAAAATTAATAAAAAAAAACTCAAATCTCAAGATTGTTTGACCTGGAGATAATAAGATATTTGTGTGGAGTTTGTTCTTCAGCTTATCAGTTACTGTGTTACTGATTGTAATCTAATAAACCGTGGGTGACTGGGCTCTCTAAGGGTCTAAGGTGACAAAGTAAGATAAGACTGGATGCATGTATTTAAGAGGGCATAAGGCACTATTTGGATTTTTTATATTAACAAATGACATTAAATAAAAATGGAAACTAACAAACTTACAGCTCATAGATTATGGGCATTCAATAGTGGTGATATTATATTGTTAGTAAAAAACAACTGCATTAATTTATCAAAAAGAAACTTAACACATAAAATTGTCTATTTGGTATCTGAAAAATCTTTTCTTGCTGAAATTGTGATGTACACACCATCAATGCATTCAGTTACGTAATATCCCATATTTCTACGAATTCACTGATGGTATTGACACAACTTACATGTAACTGTAACAATAATAAATATTAATAATAATTATAATGCGAAAAAGTTTCCACCGTAGATTTGCATTTACACGTAATTGATCGTCTGATTATAAAGGCTAATTTGGTGCAGTCACACCAGCAACCAGTATTCGATTTCCATTCTGTGACCAGGGTCCATGTAAATTGTTTCGGTGGTGACAACACAATATAGGTGGAGCTTAAATTAGGTACTCTGGTTTACCCACATGGCACAAGACCATGTCAATTTTAAAATATGTTTTTCAGTGAGTCAGAGATTAATGCATAGAATTAAGCTCTTAATATTGAAAATTCTTCCCACATTTTGATTCTTAACTGCAGGAGCTCCAGGTTAACACATTGTCATAAGCATAATAATACATATTCATCATCACACACTGTCATGTAATTATTCAGGTGAGGAAGGAACTAAGAAATAAAATATATGCACACATGCACACAGTTGTTCACAACCTGTGGCTTTCAAGCCTAAAAGATGCAGCAGACGTAAACCTCCTCAGGTGTGAAAAAATGATGTTCAATAAATTTAAAATAATCTACAGTATATACACTTGATTAACCACACAGCTGAGATCTACAGTACTGTAACGACACTGAATTGCACTTAAGTATGTGAATAATTTCATCATTGTTCAATTAATGGATTTTTTTCAACATTTGACCAACATAATTTTTGTTGTAGTAAATACATACAATACCAACACCAAAAAATTGATTATACAAGTGGATAACATTCATTAAGGGGGCAGGGGATATATTTTTGCCCAAATTTCAAGTTCCGAAAGGCCGCAAACAGTCAAATCCATTTCATCAAAACAGAAAATGACACAAGAACGTCTATTTGTGTCAGTGTCATAACATAGCGCTAAGGCAACATGCATTGAAAAAACAACCAAAGACAAGGCCGGCTTCTTCACTTGTGAAACTATTGTCCTTGATCTTCCCCCGGAAGCGAGACAATTCACCCCCAAGACTATTCACCCCCAGGAGACAATTCACCCCCTAGACAATTCACCCCTGCTCTCTGGACAATTTTTTTTGTTCTTTTGCTGTTTGTTTAAGATTTAGTAATTACAAATATATGTTTTCTAAGGATAATTATTTGTATTCTTTTTTTATTTTTATAAAGTTCTAATAAAAGCATATTAAGATGTTCTCAGAATTTCTTTCTTTTTTTCATAAAATTACTTGCAATTGAAACATAACTGTGCTTTTTATCTATTGATGTTTTTTTTTTATTAACAATATCTTATTATTAACAATATCTTTTTATTGTTTTTATGTCATTAAATAATTAATTATGTGTTTTTTGTTTAATTTAAGATTGTTTTTATTCATTAAAACAGTTTATATTTGTTAAAAGTGTATAAATAAATAATAATGGTATTGGATACATTATTTGGAAATAATCTAATGTTTTTTTATTTGGTAAGTTATGCAAGATTTCGAAATTTTCATAAAATTACTATATTTATTTTTAAATGGGATATATAATAATAAAATATTTGTCACATAATCAGTCAACAAAGTAACAACACCTAAAAACAACCTTTTTCACACCCAAAAAGGTATCAATAAACAGATAATCTGTCAGGCATTTGGAGCTGATGAGGGTACTGATTATCTAGTGGTAGATAAGGCTATTACTGATTGGGGTTGCTTAGAGATAAGGCTGTAGTATGGAATGAGTTAGCATACTGTATGATTGAAGTGGACTTGAATTGAGTACAATTTTTGTAAAAAGTACATTACATTTCAAAACATTTTTAAGAGGAGCATACTAGCGGTATTATAGTATATTTAATAAAACATGAGGTATTCGTGTATAAGTAGCATTTTAACAATTATAATATAAAATGGTGTGAATTACTGGATTTGAAATGAATACTGATAATTGCAGACAAAAATATGTTTCAATACACAACATTACAAAACACAACTTTTATCACTAATCCTTCAATGAGAGAAAATCCAACAATTTAATGGATAATAAGAATAAAAATAATTATGTTTTAATGAAACACTTATGTTTATAGGCAGTTAAATAAAAATAATAATCAATATATCAGGTGAACAAAAATGGAAATTTTTAATACAATACCAGGTCTTAGAATTGCCCAGCCCAATATAATTATTTGTCAATGTGTGTAACTGAAGTCTTTGTTTATCTATTTTGACACTTTGATAAAGCCTTGTCAGGGGTGTGAATGCTTGATAATAATACCCATTAATAGCACGCTTCCAACCAGATAAAACGTAATTTCTTTAATTAAGGTTTTCTTATCAATTAAACCATAATATTCAATTAATTATCCCATCTTACCTGAATAAATAAGTAATTGTCATAATTAGTTGCAATAATCCAACTCCCAGCTATTGACCCTCCGGGTCCTGGGAGTTGCAACTGGTTTCACGATTTACCATAGCAAAATCACCGCCTAAAATCCCGGCGGTCATTTATTGGTAAAAATAGAAACATTAACTATTTTCTGGCATGAATTAACACAAATAGATCGTCAATATATCTATAATGAGCAAATTAAGATAACTTACATGATATGGTGTGCTCGCAGAAGAAAGATTTTAAACAAAGTTTCAAACACGTAAATCGTAAATGTAAATGTCAACTTGTTTGCATATGGAACAGTTTTTATTAACCAAAAGAAAAATTAAAGCAACGCACGCGGTGTGTTTACAACAACATGTACCTGTAACCAATAAACGGTTTACCTATGCTTTTCTCCGAACATACAATTTATGTTTTTAAGAAAGGTTATTTTCAAATATTAAATATTTGTTTTAAATGGACAGAAATTGTATATATAATTTGTTCAAATTTTACTTAATACTTATGTTAATTGTATATGAATAGCGGTCAGATCTGCCGTAAGGGAATTATAATACAACATCTACAGCAGCAACATGTATTAGCTCTAAAGCATACTATTGCTTTTAGCCATATACAAAATAGAAAATAACAAAAGTGTAATGCATGGATTATGATTTCCCCATGCGATTTTAGCCCAGCGGGCTAAAATGCGTGCACTTGAAATTCTCACAAGCGCTTGCTGTCTGCATTCGGCCAATGTTCAATCAAAACATGCACGCTCTTATCAGCGGTGTGTGCATAAGGGGCTTAGATAACATGTATGAACGATTTACGGGTCGTTCGTGGGGATCAATTATGGTGTTTGTCCCCTAATAATGGCCGATAATGATCTATTATTTCCAGTACATGTGGAGTAAGAGCAATTAAAGATATGCTCAAATTGTTTGTTTGTTCTATTTTAATAGTTAAAACCTATTTATTGTAGCTTGATTGCATTGAAAGCCGTAGGCTTATATAAACGCTCTCGAGTCCATTTCCTGGGACTAGAACCGGTACTTGGTGTATTTTGGGGGAGATCAAAGGAACGCTCACAGTGGGGTTTTAACCCTTGACTTCGCGATCTCTAGGCGGACACCATATCCACTAATCAACAGCGATCTTTTTAATATTTTATTTTTTTACGACTATTGCAGAAAATAAAAAGTATTAAGAAATTGCTTCAAAAACAAACCGTTACTGATGTGTGTTGCGGTTGTGCGTTATTTAAGTTATAAATACAATTAATTGGAATCAAACGTCTTATTTGATTGCTCTCGACCATTTACAGTAGCATTACTACTCAAAATCATAGAACATCATTATATTGTTCGTAAAATAAACTTAACCAATTAAAAATCAGTGTTCTTTATGGCAATTGTCGAAATTTAAACGCCAGATGTGGACTGGTAAAATAGATGTTTGTAGATACAACATGCTCGTTTTCATTATTGTTTTGCATATCTATTCATACGACACATGGGCACTTAAATGGTGTTCGTGTGTCGTATGAATAGATATATTCGCGGGAATTAATTGTGGCCACAAACAAATAAACACGAGCATTTTGTATCTACAAAAAACTATGTAATCATATCACATCTAGCGTTGAAATTTTGGATATTGCTATAGGGAACACTGATTGTTAAGGTGTTAACTTTATTTTACGAAAACCTTAACGAAATTTTCGTTGATTTTGAGCGTTATAGAGACTTTAAAATGTGTTCAAATTATTATCTTAACGGCGACTATAGCTTAACAGTACCAATAATTAATATATTCAGATCCAATAGATATATAGTTTCCTTCATATTAACGAAATTCGCTATATACCTGCAACAGATTTTTCTTTAGTCTTTGTCCATGACAGAATACAATTTAATAAACGACCAGTAGTTGGAAGCAAGATTTTCCATGGGTCACAGAAAGTTTTTCAATATTTTTTTTGCTTTCTGTTTATTTTGGTTGTTATTTAATATTATAATATATGACTTGAATGAAATGAACTGAGGACAAATACATAAATATTAAAAGAAATGTTGTGATTTGGTAGCTCCAAAGTAGTGTGGATTTTTATTTATAACATTTAGAAAGTATATACAGAATTCGACACCAACCGCCTGCCGCAGTGCCTGACCAAATTCCTGGGGAAATGCCAGTATATATATATATATTATTCGCTTGTTATTCTTGTTTGTTTATCATAACATTTAAATCAGTGACAATAATCAAATGAAAAATCTCTCCAAAACACCAACACATCCGCATTTTGCACAACTCGAACAACGCTGACAAAGATCACACTCACATACAGAACAATTCTTTAAAACGCAACCTTCCCTAACGCATACCACACTTTCACGCCTAAATACGCCTGTTTATACAATGCCGTATCTAAAAGCACGGACTCTGCCACTTATCCGATCGCAGCGAGAATACAGTAAAAAGAATGTGTCATAATTCAAACTACACTGTTATGCGGCGCAATACAATTTCAACTGCTACCACAAGACATCGTCAAATACTACAGTTAAAACAATTTGTGCAGTGTAACCTTTTCTTTTGCTTTGCTCAAATCGACAATTCACAACTTCCGCCATGAACGATTTGTTATCAAGTTTATGTTTTGAGCATTTCTCAACCAAAATACACGCAAATTGATGTCGATTGCAACAGGTATTGTGTTTGTAGCAATGTATTAGGTTGATTTAACTCGATTTTATGTACATATGTGAGACATTATTTTTTTACATAGAATTTAATTTTACCAAGAAGAACTATGAGCTGTCCGTATGTACTCATAAAAGCTCACAGCATTCAAGAAGAACTATTGTCATAATGTAAAATTCTAAGAATTAAATGAAACTAATTAATCAACTTGAATATTTGACAAAGTACTTACATAATAAAATAGTAGTTAACCTAATAATATTATTTTAATCCAATGCACAAATATTATAAATACAAAATACTTAATTTGTTTCAATTTTATATGTTGTAACACAGTTTATTGAAAAAAAACATTGGTTTGATTGCATTTGACAAAAGACACTGACTATGTCATCTTTCATTTACATACTACATTTATTATCTTCACATCAAAATTGTGTTACCAAGTCAAAATTATAACCCCAAACATCTGTTCACAACTTATTTTAAAATATGACAAAAGCAAATGACAATACAATCTCATATAAAAATATGGGTGTGAATTGTCTTGTGGGTTGAATTGTCCAAGGAAATCAAATTCTGGAGTGAATTGTCCAGGGGATGAATTGTCTTGGGGGTGAATTGTCTGACACCCTTTCCACCACCCACCTTATTTTTAATAAAAAATTGAGAAATTTTACCCATTTCCTGGCATGCAAAGTACATTCAAACAGAATGCAATTCTAGTTTTGGCTACATTACTCATAAATTTCAACCATTTGCTGTGTTTATTTACCTAGAAGTCTTTAGATTTTTCACAATTTACCTTCAAAGTTCTGTTTCTGCAGCGTAAAATATTGACCTTCGCCAAAAGTGAAAACCTCCTTTTTGAAGATCCAAAATATTCTTGCAAGGGAGCTGTCGCTAGTTTCAATGTTTTTTTACAATATTTTGAGACATTCTTTCTTAAACCTAACACAAGAAATACCTTTTATAAATTCCTAATCGATTTTTAAAGACCATAGGTTACCCATATCCTAAAGATATGTTATTTTCCCCCCTTTCACTGATTATGTGCCCGGTACGACTAAAGTGCGTATATTACTCATATTCGCGAAAGGGGCGAATATCAACAGATATCGGCTGTTTTAAAGTGGTTTTTTAACATTTTTATATGAAAATTCTTCTATGATTTAATTCTTCCTGATGTATTTATTCCGTTAAGATCGAGTGACCATTTAAGTGGTTTTTCGTGACATTTGTGAAATGTCTATGTAGTCTTTGTAGAGCTCTTTTTCAGCGTTCATGTTTTGTTTTAGTTAATTATTTGTATTCTAATTTCTAATTTCTATTTAATTGTTATACATTTTATATAAGCTTATATTTTTTACTTTTTTAATAAGCTATGAAAGATTTTGAAATGTTCATACGTAAGTATGTTAAAGCGATATTATAGGAATATTACAGTTTAAAGGTGTCTATCGCAACCGTTGTTTATTTTTGGTGTTTTCACTTCATATACACTTATATTTGTTAATGCATCATCAACATACTAAAACAATATCGCGGAAAGAGAAAAATAATTAATTTGAATATCAACCGTAGTTTCGTTTTGACAACTGACGACACACAAGATTCGATTTACGATGTGAATCTAAATCTAGTTTTAGTGCAGATTCTTTAATACGACACAAATACACTATTTTGTTTTATGGATCATTTCGGCTTAGAGGACTGGGTGAGTCATGTAAAATATCGATTATAATATTTACTTTTTATAAACAACTGGTAGCAAGATGAGTTGCAGATAATTAGTCAGTAACCACATTTAAACTAACTCTTTTGACCTGTTATTTATGTTCAGCTCAATTCAACAGTAAAACATGCGCATAATATCACTTTGATTGTTAATTTGGAATTGTAATAATAAACCATATGCCACCTAATCGGTCAACAAAGTAACAATACCTGAAAATACCATATTCTATTTCCCACCCCTAACATTACAATAAACAGCTAATCTGTCAGTCATTCAGAGCTGATGAGGGTACTGATTATCGAGGGGTAGATAAGGCTATTACTGATAGGGGTTGCCTAGAAATAAGGCTGTAGTATGGAATAATTAAATACATATTTTAATTTGTCATGCTTTACAATTTATTATTTAATTAATTAATGTAGAACCGTAACTCATGTTCAAGTTTGCATAATGATGGGCAATTTTATTAAATTATTAATTAAATACACATTCTATTCTGTAAAATCGTATTATGACTGATTATTATTGTAAAATTAATAATCTTTTCGTACAAAAATGTTTAAATGCATGTAGGAATTATAATCATATATACGCGGTTTATATGATACTAAGCTATACGTATTTGTACTCACATTAACATTATTGTTATACGTTTTTTACATATAATTGTGTGCGCACATAGGTAACGGGATCTTCATTTATAGTTTTATGAAAAATTATTAAATTCTTAATAATTCATAGTTCTATCAGTCTTAATGTCCTATTCATTAAATTACAATATTAGTGTACACATTGTAAAGCTTTGATAATGTGTGTAAATATTGAAATAAATATTAAAATAAAAGTATATAGATGTATGTCTACTTGTGTACATATTGTAAAGCTTTGATACTGTATGTAAATATTGAAATAAATATTAAAATAAAAGTAGATCGATGAATGTCTACTTGTGTACATGATAAAGCTTTGATAATGTGTGTTAATATTTTAATTAAAATTAAAATAATAGTATAAAAAATATATTTTCAAAAGTACTTTTACTGTCTGTTATAATGTGCCGATAATGTAACCTGGTGTAAACACTATTTGTTAAAGAAATGTGTTATTTTGTGAAAATATTGCAATAAAAAGTATTGAACTAAATTCTGAAAGCATTTCTCATTTGTGTTAATGCATAAATAACTCATTTAGAACCCATTAACACATAGATATTTTCACTACCGTGCTAGTTGACTTAGGTACGAGTTGACTTCCGTGCGAGTTGACCAAACAACGTGCGAGTTGACTACCGTGCGAGTTGACTTAGGTACGAGTTGACTGTTAAACCTTGTATTGTGGAGTCGTCGTGGTTATATTGTTGGTCGTGTGTAGCCTAAAAACAATGTTCATATTCGCGAACATGACTTTAGAGTTCGAAACATGATAATGGCTAGAAAATTGCTCTATTTATGTTAACAGTCTTAATTATAGTTTACATTAAACTGTAATTTGTTGATAAAAACATTGCAGAAAAAGCATCAATATTTCCAATATTCGATCATATTCGCTCGTTTCGTTCACATTTGCGAATATGAGTCATATACGCACTATAGACGGACCCAAAATTTCGAGCAAAAAACTTCAAAAACTGTTAAACGGGAATAAACAACACAATAATACAATTCCGAATGACAATAAGTATGTTTCCAATTTTATTGTCTTTCTGGATTGTATTTATCATCACAGTTATGGATAAAAGCAACGTTTGGATTATCAACAGGTAAATGTAATATATTTTCGAGATAAGACCCTTTATTATTTATACATTGAGTCTTTCAAAATTATGGAACGTTTTAAATTAATCTTTCCAGAAATATCAATATGTGGGTCTAATCTCTTACAAAATGACATTTTATTCAACGTAACGTACTGAGTTAAAAAAATTCAATAATTATAAATTGATTTTGACACCTAAACAAGAAAACATCAATTATTTAATAAAGTTTGGTGTCTTTTACTCTTTATACAATGGAATATATTGCAATGGGCATAAACTGTTTATTGAAGTCTGATCCCCCCTCTCCCTTCTCCGGTCAAACTCCCATTGGAGTTCTTTATAAATTGGAGTTAGACGGGGGTCTTTCGTCAAACCCCCATTGGGGTTTAATTTAAATGGGTGTTTGACGGGGTCCCCCGTGAAAACACCCCGTGAAAACACCGTTGGAGTTTAATGGATAAAGGAGATTGACAGGATCCCCGTCAAAACCCCATGGGAGAAGAAAATCTACAAACACTTTATTGTCTTATTAAAGTACATATTTCTTACAATTATAACTTAAACATGTGTATTTGTAAACATTGAAACCTGAAAACAAAGCATAATATTTAAATTACATTTTTTGTAAAATATAGGTAAAATTCTCCCGTTTGGAAAACAACTCCCGTTGGAGAATTGCAATTCTTAACGGGGGAGACAAAATCCAAGCCTAAAAGATGCAGCAGACGTAAACCTCCTCAGGTGTGAAAAAATGATGTTCAATAAATTTAAAATAATCAACAGTAGATACACTTGATTAACCACACAGCTGAGATCTACAGTACTGTAACGACACTAAATTGCACTTAAGTATGTGAATAATTTCATCATTGTTCAATTAATGGATTTTTTTCAACATTTGACCAACACAATTTTTGTTGTAGTAAATACATACAATACCAACACCAAAAAATCGATTATAAAAGTGGATAACATTCATTAAGGGGGCAGGGGATATATTTTTGCCCAAATTTCAAGTTCCGAAAGGCCGCAAACAGTCAAATCCATTTCATCAAAACAGAAAGTGACACAAGAACGCCTATTTGTGTCAGTGTCATAACATAGCGCTAAGGCAACATGCATTGAAAATACAACCAAAGACAAGGCCGGCTTCTTCACTTGTGAAACTATTGTCATTGATCTTCCCCCGGAAGCGAGACAATTCACCCCCAAGACAATTCACCCCCAGGAGACAATTCACCCCCTAGACAATTCACCCCTGCTCCCTGGACAATTTTTTTTGTTCTTTTGCTGTTTGTTTAAGATTTAGTAATTACAAATATATGTTTTCTAAGGATAATTATTTGTATTATTTTTTTATTTTTATAAAGTTCTAATAAAAGCATATTAAGATGTTCTCAGAATTTCTTTCTTTTTTTCATAAAATTACTTGCAATTGAAACATAACTGTGCTTTTTATCTATTGATGTTTTTTTTTTATTATTAACAATATCTTATTATTAACACTATCTTTTTATTGTTTTTATGTCATTAAATAATTAATTATGTGTTTTTTGTTTTATTTAAGATTGTTTTTATTCATTAAAACAGTTTATATTTGTAAAAAGTGTATACATAAATAATAATGGTATTGGATACATTATTTGGAAATAATCTAATGTTTTTTTATTTGGTAAGTTATGCAAGATTTCGAAATTTTCATAAAATTACTATATTTATTTTTAAATGGGATATATAATAATAAAATATTTGTCACATAATCAGTCAACAAAGTAACAACACCTAAAAACAACCTGTTTCACACCCAAAAAGGTATCAATAAACAGATAATCTGTCAGGCATTTGGAGCTGATGAGGGTACTGATTATCTAGTGGTAGATAAGGCTATTACTGATTGGGGTTGCTTAGAGATAAGGCTGTAGTATGGAATGAGTTAACATCCTGTATGATTGAAGTGGACTTGAATTGAGTACAATTTTTGTAAAAAGTACATTACATTTCAAAACATTTTTAAGGAGCATACTAGCGGTATTATAGTATATTTAATAAAACATGAGGTATTCGTGTATAAGTAGCATTTTAACAATTATAATATAAAATGGTGTGAATTACTGGATTTGAAATGAATACTGATACTTGCAGACTAAAATATGTTGCAATACACAACATTACAAAACACAACTTATATCACTAATCATTCAATGAGAGAAAATCCAACAATTTAATGGATAATAAGAATAAAAATAATTATGTTTTAATGAAACACTTATGTTTATAGGCAGTTAAAGGGACTGTCCAATGGATTATTTTCCTGAATTTAGAAGGCTATTATTTTGATATTAATTAATAACATTCGTTAATTTGAACCATATCCAACTCAACCTTTTGCTAAAAACTACAAAACTAAAGAGCAACAGCCAAATTGTATTACGACTTTTGCGTCTACCTTGGGAAATCCCTTTCTATTTGTATTTCGCGCTTCGTGTCACGTGATTCAGACACAAACAAACAAAATGGCGGAGGCTTCGAAATCTACAATGAGCGAACCAGTAAGAAAATATGGTTTTTTGATTTAATAAAGTATAATATATTAAGATTCCGATCTTATTTTATTTAATTCAACAAGATGAGTTTATCTGCCGTTGAATGTTTGCGGATTGTTGGTCTTTACCTTGCAATTCGACGCTAAATGTCGCTGGTTTACAAATAAGACGATAGTAGACGACTCCAATGCATGAAAATGAGAATCAATTTAACGTATTTTGATTTTATGATTTTCTCGTTTTGACTTTTGAATTTTGTGTTGTTTATTTTGCAATGTACGTTTTTCATTAACTTTAAAATTTTGCTAATAGAAGCCAGTGGATTCTTCCACAGTAAATTCGTGCCCAGATCCCAAAGCACAAATAAGTCAGTGTATTATTTAGTTTTTTTTATTTAGGCCAAAACAGAGGGAGAGATGAGAAGAAGTAAATGCGTGAGACAGCCATCTAAGAGAATGTTGTTGTATTCTCAGGACACAGATTCAGTAAGTTTATTTTAATGCTCTTGTGTGTATACTGAAACACGGTTGACTCGCTGTACTTAAGGAATATTCACTTGCGTCTTGAAAACCATCTTCATATATCAGATAAATTATTTAAAGGACAATCAAATTTAACTTTACTTTATTGGACAATTGCCTTTTTAGGACGAAAATCCTTCAAAATTAACTGCCGTAGAAACAAATCCTACACCACTGTCAGCGATTGTTGTTTATTTTTCGCCTGGTAGATTCGCGGTTAATGGGTTAAACAACACCAATATTGAATTTAACATGAATAATTAAAGCTCTGACATAACATTCAAAGTAACAATCAACAACGTATATAACAATTTAAATATATGGAATTTAAGACATGAAATAAAATAAAATGCACAGTAATTTTATAAGCACTGTCGTATTTTTTCGTTACAACAATTAACTGAAGTATAAAAATTCAAATATTGTTAAAGTCTGAGTTTTACAACATTTATTTACCAAAAATCGGTTCCAACATGTAGCGAGAGATGTTTTCTGTCAGATTTTACAAGTAGGTCACGCAGGTATGTTTATAAACAAAGTCCGGAGGGCGCTAATGAAATACCGCGAGTCAACCCGACACGCGAGTTAACCGGGTTTGAGTATACACATTTTAATTATGTGCCAGTTATTCGATAAATTCTCCCACCTGGTCAACCGGAGGGGTATAGTGAATTATGTATCTATTTGTGTCGAGCCGAACTAAGAAGAAATAATAATATCACCCTTGTCCGCTCTGTGTTGATAAATGCAGGTTTGACTATAACCCATTATGATTTACAAGTTAGAACTATTATTGTAAAGGCCTGAGAGTTGAACAGTGACCTTGGCTAAGAAAGAATAGTAGGACTTTTTGCTTTTCTTCACAATATTTAGGTCCGAAATCTGTGGATGTAGGCTGTGGTTGCAAATAACATGTAGTAAATCAAGAAATGCACTATAACTCATGTGATTAGGTCATGACATTGACATCATGATTTTGTCATTTTAGGGTTACTCTTTTTGCTATTATTTATTAGATTTTCTGCATTACCTGGTTTTTATCAAATGCATGATGTTTTATTTGTTACACTCAGGATTCAAGTCTACAGAAGAGTTAAGGAAAACGTCCTGCCAGAAAGATCCAGAAAGTTGATACATTAGCAACAATAACTAAGTGGTGCTCTTGTCACAGATGCCCACAATACCATAGAGTGGAAGATCGAATTTGCTGTGGGATGGTCCCAGAATTATGCTCAAGTCACAGAACTGTGAGTAAGATTCATGTATTATGAGTTTCTGTAACTGAATATCTTAAGTTTTGCAGCGTCATATTGTGTTAGAACAAGGACTAAGAAATGGGTCAATAATGTTCTACCATGCACACCTATTAAATATCCCATCTTAAACATTAATCCTGCAATAAAGGCAATTTTGTCATGTGGGAAAATCATTTACTGAATCATTATTGGCTTATTAAAATGAATTTCAGCTAATGCCAACAAAGATGCTAAGTTCTAAGACATTGTGTAGTTGTTTGTCATCTTGCTATTTTATTGAATGCAATTTATGTTTTTACATGAGTAAAGAAAGGATAACTCTTTTTTTGCTTAAAAATTGTAAAGTTTGCATACCATTTCAATATTTTGTACTCCATTGATCCATTGCATTGATACCATCAACACCTTTCCACCCCTTTATATGAGTCGCGTCCTTAGAAAATTGGGCATAATGCATGTGCGTAAAGTGTCGTCCCAGCTTTGCCTGTGCAGTCTGTACAGGCTAATCAGGGACGACACTTTCCGCCTTAATGGGATTTTTGCTAAAAAGAGACATTTTAACGAAAAATGTCATAAAAGCGGGAGGTGTTGCCCCTGATGAGCCTGTGTGGACTGCACAGGCTAATCTGGGACGACACTTTACGCACATGCGTTATGTCCAGTTTTCTCAGAACAAGGCTTATATAATCTAGTGTGCTGTCTCACTGACTGCTGATTGGAGTTACATTTGCAAGAAGTTTATAGTAAAATCTGTTACAATTTCTTTGTAGGAGATGACTCTATCGGTGCTGGATAGGATGACCCTCTACAGTCAGCAGCATTATCAACAAGATGTGTTTTCCTTTTATGCAGAGACACTAGAAGATGTCAATAAATCTTTCAGACATGCTGCATACAGACAATTTACCATCTTAATGCATGAGAATAACTGTCCCAGCATGTTGTGTTAAATTAATAAGGGAGAAGTTTCCTAGTCCTTAAGGCCAGTATACAGGCTTCGTACCAGGTGAAGGCCCAGTGTTCTAATAATTTTGCATATTTTTATGCCCCCCTTCGAAGAAGAGGGGGTATATAGTTTTGCACATGTCGGTCCGTCCACCAGATGGTTTCGGGATGATAACTTAAGAACGCTTAGGCCTAGGATCATGAAACTTCATAGGTACATTGATCATGACTGGCAAATAACCCCTATTGATTTTCAGGTCACTAGGTCAAAGGTCAGTGACTCGAAACAGTAAAGCGGTTTCCGGATGATAACTCAAGAATGCTTACGCCTAGGATCTTGAAACTTCATAGGTACATTGATCACGACTGGCAGATGACCCCTTTAGTTTTTCCGGTCACAAGGTCAAGGTCACAGTGACTCAAAACAATAAAATGGTTTCCAGCTGATAACTCAAGAATGCTTACGCCTTTTGATCATGAAACTTCATAGCTAAATTGATAATGACTGGCATATGACCCCTTTTGATTTTCAGGTCACTAGGTCAAGGTCATAGTGACTCGAAATAGTAAAATGGTTTCCTGATGATAACTCAAGAATAATTAGGCCTAGGATCAGGAAACTTCATAGGTACATTGATCATGACTGACAGATGACCCCTATTAATTTTCAGGTCACTATGTCAAAGGTCAAGGTCACAGTGACAAAAAACGTATTCACACAATGGCTGCCACTACAACTGACAGCCCACATGGGGGACATGCATGTTTTACAAACAGACCTTGTTGTTATTCTTTTTCATTTATCAGACATAGAACTTTTCTTAGTTTTGATTATTTTTTGTTCTGGCTCCTTTTTTGAAACATTTATATTTATGCAAATCATTTGAGTTATGCTTAATCATTTGGATTTTTCAGTTCTATGCATTTTGTTTTGAAAAATCAATTTGTGTGAAATGTGCTTGTTTATTATTAAAACTTGCACAGCAGTTTTGACATTTGTATGCTTACTTTGGTGTCATTTGAATGAAATGCCACGAGTACTCTGGATTGTAAGATGAAAGAAATAAAAGAAGCAATGACATATTTCTTAAGAATACTATGTAAATAAACTAATTGAAAATCAAAATTCATTTCTTGTATACTTATTTTATTTTCTTGTTTGAACTTAATAGTTTGATTTTTACACTTTTTAGCTCACCTGAACACAATGTGCTCATGGTAAGCTTTTGTGATCGCCTTTTGTCCGTCGTGCGGCGTCTACATTTGCCTTGTTAACACTCTACAGCCGTACAGGCCACATTTATTGCCCAATCTAAATGAAATTTGTCGAAAGATTGGTCTCAAGGATATTTTGGATGAGTTCAAAAATGGTAACGTTTGCTTGAAAAGACCGTTCATAAAAACAGTCAATAGTGTATTACCTGTTTTTATTTTAATTTTTTATATCTTTTGCTTTTATTCAATTTTAAGTTTGCATTTTGATTTTTTTATTATGCCCCCCTTCGAAGAAGAGGAGGTATGTTGTTCGCTCATGTCGGTCCGTCCGTCCACCGAATAGTTTCCGGATGATAACTCAAGAAAGCTTACGCCTAGGATCATGAAACTTCATAAGTTCATTGATCACGACTCGCAGATGACCCCTATTGATTTTCAGGTGACTAGGTCAAAGGTCAAGGTCACAGTGACAAAAAACGTATTCACACAATGGCTGCCACTACAACTGACAGCCCATATGGGGGGCATGCATGTTTTACAAACAGCCCTTGTTTATTTTTATTTTGAGTCATTTTGTTTCACACTTGATATTTGTTAGATTAGGTTTCTTAAAATACATTTCAAACATGACATATGCTAATGCATGAATAAACATTTCGAAATCAATAAAAAAGCAACAAGTTGCTGTTGAAATTTAAAACAAGGGACAAAATTGTCACAAAACCAGGTTTTCATTGTGAAAAAAAAATCTGATAAAGGGAGAAAACTCAAACTGAACTTTTGAAATGAACAAACAAAATTAACCCCCTTTGTAAGTTTGTTTTTTAAAAAAATCTATTTTTAGTCGTGGCGACCTTGACATTGGAGATATTGATGTGATTCTTTCGTGCGACACACCGTCCCATGATGGTGAACAAATTTGCCAAATGATTTTAAAATCTCACAATGAATGACATAGTTATGGCCAGGACAAGCTCATTTATGGCCATTTTTTACCTTTGAACTCAAAGTGTGACCTTGACCTTGGAGATATCGACGTAATTATTTGGCGCGACACACCGTCCAATTATGGTGAACAAATGTGCCAAATGATTTTAAAATCTGACAATGAACGACATAGTTATGGCCCGGACAAGCTTGTTCCGCCAGCCAGCCCGCCCGCATTCGCCAATCTAATAACCAGTTTTTTCCTCGGAAAACCTGGTTAAAAATAGTATCTTATTATTGTTCAACCATGTTTTGTATATTGTGTGCTTTCTTTATGTAGTAACCTGTGCAGACCGTCTACATTTTAGCTCAGCCGATTTTTTCCTATCTATTAAATTGATATACAATTGAGGTATTTTATTCAGTGTGATATGAACTTGATCCATGAAAGTTTGATTTTTTTTTTACAAATTTTGTATTATATTCATCTGGTGTCAGAACATGGATCGAACTCAATACATGCACATAGAAATGTGACAGGAGTTGAGAACTCGTTGAAGTTGGTTTGAGTGTATGATGCTGGCATTTAATTATTAAGGTGATTTGCATTTCAAATGAGTATGGCCATTAAAAAGTATTAAATGTTGATGTGTAAATAGAACACTGAGGCATATCTGGATACACTATCACATTCATAGTATCGATAATTAAAGAGGAAACTACTCTCGAGGTCAATTATAAGAGGCTTAGAGACATTGACTACAATGGTGTATTAAATACAGGTAATAAAGAAGACAATGAAAAACACATATCGATAATCAAACAAAAAACTAAACATTTTGTAAGAAAAATTGTGTTCTTTACATGTGTAACAAGAAACCGGTGTAGACTGGTGATGCTCCCCAAAAATTTTTTTTGTCACAATATTGTACTATATATTCAGATAAAAGGAAACGTCTTAAGGGGCATAACTTTGGACAAAATTATACAATGGATGGATTAAAGCTTCATTGAATTCCGGTCAGTAGTTGGGGAGAAATAGGCCGGACAAGAATTGCACTATATGTACAGTTTATAGAAAATTTCAAAGGGCCATTACTCTGTGAAAAATCATCCGACCAGAACCGGCTGATAATATGCACATCTCCTGTTGGTAGTGAAGCTTCCCATCAGGTTTCATTGAATTACTGTAATAAGTTGCTGAGAAATAGCTCGGACAAGCATTGCACTATATGTACAATGGAAAATTTCAAAGGGCCATAACTCTGTGAAAAATCATCCGACGAGAACCGGCTGATAATATGCACATCTCTTGGTAGTGAAGCTTCCCATAAAGTTTCATAGAATTCCAGTCATAAGTTGCGGAGAAAAAGCCCGGACAAGAATTGCACTATATGTACAATGAAAAATTTCAAAGGGCCATAACTCTGTGAAAAATCATCTGAAGAGAACCGGCTGATAATATGCACATCTCCTCTTGGTAGTGAAGCTTCCCATAAAGTTTAATTGAATTCCGGTCATTACTTTCTGAGAAATAGCCTGGACAAAAATTGTGCACAGACGGACACACGGACGGACAGACGAAGCGGCAACTATATGCTACCCCCAAAATAAATTTTTTGGGAGCATAAAAATGTATTGATAAAAATCGCACAAAATATAACATAAAAAAAATATTTTATGCTAGATACAATATTAAAACTTCCTAAAAAATGTAATTGCATTGTACAACCAAGAGCAATCATTATTTATAACATAATGTAAGATTGTACATTTTCAAAACACTTCTAAAATCATATTAACACTAAAGATGTGAAACTTAATAGTTATCTAACAAAGATAACTTCTGCGACAACTTCAAATGAATATCAAACACGTCTTTGGCAACAATTCATTTTTTCGCTTTTCTCAATCTAGAGACATGCTGATCTCTGAGTATTGATGTAGGTGGAGGGGTGACGGGGGCTATAGTTGACCTAATTCTTTTGGAGTCTTCAGGCAGCTGTTCATATTTGCCACTTATTCTTTTCTTGCCTATGGTGAATTCATTTATAACTTCAGTGATCAAACCGGTTATGTATGTTTTTTCACAGGCCTTGTGCTCCAATTACAAGCCGCTTTTGAGTACACTTTTTTTCTCCTGAAAGATTGTTTTATAACTGACATGATGTTTGAAAAAATGAAATGACAATTGCTAAAACAAAACAAAAGAATAAAGATCTATAGAAATATATATGCCATAATATAAATTTACTGATTCAGTGCATACTATGCTGCAGTAGTTCTTTTATGACAGGACCATTGTTTGCAAAATGTATACTTATTATTCATATCACATGAATGTGTCAAATTTGAGCTTAAATACATCATGTTTGTAAATTCAAATTAATTGTTAATAATAAAAACTTTCAATAAGTAAACATAAATCTGTAAATTGATCCTTACAATTCAAAATTTAATAAAGACAGGAAATGTGTTTGTCAGAAACACTATCTCCCCTACTGCGCCACTTTGATTTATTTTATTTTATCATTTGGTAGGTTCAGATGAACTCTTTAAAGCTTATTACTTCTCTTGAATTTGTTTTTTTTTACCTTGACCTTGAAGGATTATCTTGACCTTTCACCACTCAAAATGTGCAGCTCCATGAGATACACATGCATGCCAAATATGAAGTTACTATCTTCAATATTGCAAAAGTTATGGCAAAATGTTAAAGTTTGACGCAAACAAACACACAAACAAACAAACCAACATACAGTGCGAAAACAATAATATAAATACCTCTCATTGCCTTCTTTGTCCAACAAAACAGGACGATTCAAGTGTTTTGAATAATCTATTGCTGCTAACTGACACCTGCATAGCTGAAAAAAAATAATTTTAGAAATGAAACTCAGAAAATATCATGCAACTCATCATGTGAAAATCTGCCTTTAGGACTTTGATGATGTTACACTAGATATAAACTAATTCAACACCAATGACTTGACATATTCATAATCAGAATTCATTTCTTGATTAACTACTAGTTGTTTAAACATCCTGTGAACAAACATACAAAAATCCTGTTCATAAATAATTTTACTATCACATGATGAAACAAGAGCACCGCGTTACGGTAGTTGCAATAATCCAACTCCCAGCTATTGACCCTCCGGGTCTATGAGCTGTACGTATGTACTCATAAAAGCTCAGAGCATTCAAGAAGAACTACGCGATACGGGTGCCACACTAGGCTTCGAAAGCTTGTCATAATTTTTTTTTTAGAGGTCACAGGGACATTGACCTTTGACCTAGTGACCGAAAAATGGGTGTGGCGTCTAGAACTCATCAAGGTGAATCCACATTTGAAGTTTCACAGTTGTAGGTGGAATCACTTTGATTGTAGAGCAAAATGTAAAAGTTTTAGCACGACGCCGGCGGACAACACGACAATGAGCAGCTGGCTGACGACACAACAAAGACGCGCTGGCTATGACAGTACCTCGGGTTTTCTCTGAAAACAGCCGAGCTAAAAATATATTCATATTTTAGTCATTCAGGCAGTTTATTACGAGACTTGTCACAAAGGGTACATCATTTTTACACTATTAAAATGTAAATTCTAAAAAAGAAAGAGCATAAATTCCTTAAAAGAATCCTTTGTTCAATGAATGAGCATGTGTTCATAAAATAAAAAAGAAACACTTTAACAAGTGTATTTTTTAAACATTTAACTTTTTATTTATCTGAAACTGAAAGCATTTCGCTTTGGTTTGGAGCGTATCAAAAGATGATTGTTGAAGCTCTCTAGATCAGAAGTAGTTCTGAAATTTAAAAACATTGTACATTTCAAAAACAAATCTTTTATACTTATAAGGGTTTGTGTGTGTGTAAGTCAAATCGTGTTCATTATATAGCAAAATAATTACGGGAATTTATAGAAAAGTAGCTATGAAACACAAACTAAAAATGAAGTCGAAGAAGACTTACGCATCGATCAATATTTCCATCATTTTCTCGTCCTTTTCAATCCCAGTAGCTTCTTTAACTCTTCTCCATCGATCACACTGAATACCAATGTATATTATCCTTTCACTTTTATTACGCCTGTACCTTGCATCTCTTGTTTTTTTTTAGTCTTAGCGCTAGCACTTGTTTTTGTCCGAACCATCTTGAATTCTTTTCGACCGCATATTCGTATTTGTGAAAAGTGATTTTCCAATAAAAATATTGATTTAAATATGAAGTATATTTTATTGGTTTATCAAAAATATTCAATGAAAATCAATTATTTGCTCAACAAGCTAAATCTCTTTCTTTAGAAATAATGTAATTTATATGCCAAAAATAAATGACAGTACCATGTACCACGTGACTTGTCAGCTGATTTTCAGCTACATTTATTTTTAGGTCAAAAACGTCGAGCGGCGTTTTTGAAATGTAATATGGAATTCCCATCCGCTTGGGCTTATGTGTTGGTTTGTGTTATACTTCCTTTAGTCTGCTTTGAGTTTTTATATCCTTAAATCAAAAGCGATAATCGTTTTAAATATCTAAAACAATAATTTTATATTTTGTTCAGACCATAATCCATTGGACAGTCCCTTAAAATAAAAATAATAATCAATATATCAGGTGAACAAAAATGGAATTTTTTAATACAATACCAGGTCTTAAAATTGCCCAGCCCAACATAATTATTTGTCAATGTGTGTAACTAAAGTCTGTGTTTATCTATTTTGACACTTTGATAAAGCCTTGTCAGGGGTGTGAATGCTTGATAATAATACCCATTATTAGCACGCTTCCAACCAGATAAAATTTCCTTTCTTTAATTAAGGTTTTCTTATCAATTAAACCATAATATTCAATTAATTATCCCATCTTACCTGAATAAATAAGTAATTGTCATAATTAGTTGCAATAATCCAACTCCCAGCTATTGACCCTCCGGGTCCTGGGAGTTGCAACTGGTTTCACGATTTACCATAGCAAAATCACCGCCTAAAATCCCGGCGGTCATTTATTGGTTATAGTATTAACTATTTTCTGGCATGAATTAACACAAATAGATCGTCAATATATCTATAATGAGCAAATTAAGATAACTTACATGATATGGTGTGCTCGCAGAAGAAAGATTTTAAACAAAGTTTCAAACACGTAAATCGTAAATGTAAATGTCAACTTGTTTGCATATGGAACAGTTTTTATTAACCAAAAGAAAAATTAAAGGAACGCACGCGGTGTGTTTACAACAACATGTACCTGTAACCAATAAACGGTTTACCTATGCTTTTCTCCGAACATACAATTTATGTTTTTAAGAAAGGTTATTTTCAAATATTAAATATTTGTTTTAAATGGACAGAAATTGTATATATAATTTGTTCAAATTTTACTTAATACTTATGTTAATTGTATATGAATAGCGGTCAGATCTGCCGTAAGGGAATTATAATACAACATCTACAGCAGCAACATGTATTAGCTCTAAAGCATACTATTGCTTTTAGCCATATACAAAATAGAAAATAACAAAAGTGTAATGCATGGATTATGATTTCCCCAGGCGATTTTAGCCCAGCGGGCTAAAATGCGTGCACTTGAAATTCTCACAAGCGCTTGCTGTCTGCATTCGGCCAATGTTCAATCAAAACATGCACGCTCTTATCAGCGGTGTGTGCATAAGGGGCTTAGATAACATGTATGAACGATTTACGGGTCGTTCGTGGGGATCAATTATGGTGTTTGTCCCCTAATAATGGCCGATAATGATCTATTATTTCCGGTACATGTGGAGTAAGAGCAATTAAATATATGCTCAAATTGTTTGTTTGTTCTATTTTAATAGTTAAACCTATTTATTGTAGCTTGATTGCATTGAAAGCCGTAGGCTTATATAAACGCTCTCGAGTCCATTTCCTGGGACTAGAACCGGTACTTGGTGTCTTTTAGGGGAGATCAAAAGAACGCTCACAGTGGGGTTTTGACTTCGCGATCTCTAGGCGGACACCATATCCACTAATCAACAGCGATCTTTTTAATATTTTATTTTTTTACGACTATTGCAGAAAATAAAAAGTATTAAGAAATTGCTTCAAAAACAAACCGTTACTGATGTGTGTTGCGGTTGTGCGTTATTTAAGTTATAAATACAATTAATTGGAATCAAACGTCTTATTTGATTGCTCTCGACCATTTACAGTAGCATTACTACTCAAAATCATAGAACATCATAATATTGTTCGTAAAATAAACTTAACTAATTAAAAATCAGTGTTCTTTATGGCAATTGTCGAAATTTAAACGCCAGATGTGGACTGGTAAAATAGATGTTTGTAGATACAACATGCTCGTTTTCATTATTGTTTTGCATATCTATTCATACGACACATGGGCACTAAAATGGTGTTCGTGTGTCGTATTAATAGATATATTCGCGGGAATTAATTGTGGCCACAAACAAATAAACACGAGCATTTTGTATCTACAAAAAACTATGTAATCATATCACATCTAGCGTTGAAATTTTGGATATTGCTAAAGGAAACACTGATTGTTAAGGTGTTAACTTTATTTTACGAAATCCTTAACGAAATTTTCGTTGATTTTGAGCGTTATAGAGACTTTAAAATGTGTTCAAATTATTATCTTAACGGCGACTATAGCTTAACAGTACCACTAATTAATATATTCAGATCCGATAGATATATAGTTTCCTTCATATTAACGAAATTCGCTATATACCTGCAACACATTTTTTTTAGTCTTTGTCCATGACAGAATACAATTTAATAAACGACCAGTAGTTGGAAGCAAGATTTTCCATGGGTCACAGAAAGTTTTTCAATATTTTTTTTGCTTTCTGTTTATTTTGGCTGTTATTTAATATTATAATATATGACTTGAATGAAATGAACTGAGGACAAATTCATAAATATTAAAAGAAATGTTGTGATTTGGTAGCTCCAAAGTAGTGTGGATTTTGATTTATAACATTTAGAAAGTATATACAGAATTCGACACCAACCGCCTGCCGCAGTGCCTGACCAAATTCCTGGGGAAATGCCAGTATATATATATATATTATTCGCTTGTTATTCTTGTTTGTTTATCATAACATTTAAATCAGTGACAATAATCAAATGAAAAATCGCTCCAAAACACCAACACATCCGCATTTTGCACAGTAACTCGAACAACGCTGACAAAGATCACACTCACATACAGAACAATTCTTTAAAACGCAACCTTCCCTAACGCATACCACACTTTCACCCATCTCGTTAGTCAACAAAGTCTTTAATACAGACAGCCTTAAGCACTCAACACTCTTAAACGTCTCTCTCAGTCAACTGTCTCCCACTAACGAACGACCATACGGATAGACAACGGCAAGGGACGGGTTCTATATGCTTTTATTTTAATATGTATTTCAATAATTACACACATTATCAAAGCTTTACAATATGTACACTAGGAGACATACATCTATACACTGTTATTTTAATATTTATTTCATAAGCACACACAGTATCAAGCTTTACAATATGTTCATAAGTAGACATACATCTATATACGTTTATGCTTATATTTATTTCATTTCGTAAATTAATTAAGTACTAAATTGTATAGCATGAAAAAAATAAAATAGTATATTTATTTTTAAATGGGATATATTCCATACTACAGCCTTATCTCTAGGCAATCCCTTTCAGTAATAGCTTTATCTACCCCTCGATGATCAGTACCCTCATCAGCTCTGAAATGGCCTATTGCCTTATCAAAGACATTCGCACGTGTTAATCTCTTTGTCAATGCACCGCAGAGTACAAAACAGGGCGGTAGACTTGCTAAGCATGTAAGAACACCCGACACTACATCCAGGTTTTTCCAGATTTTCAGTTCAATTAGCATACAGCGCAATAACTGTTTATTCAATGCCGTATCTAAAAGCACGGACTCTGCCACTTATCCGATCGCAGCGAGAATACAGTAAAAAGAATGTGTCATAATTCAAACTACACTGTTATGCGGCGCAATACAATTTCAACTGCTACCACAAGACATCGTCAGATACTACAGTTAAAACAATTTGTGCAGTGTAACCTTTTCTTTTGCTTTGCTCAAATCGACAATTCACAACTTCCGCCATGAACGATTTGTTATCAAGTTTATGTTTTGAGCATTTCTCAACCAAAATACACGCAAATTGATGTCGATTGCAACAGGTATTGTGTTTGTAGCAATGTATTAGGTTGATTTAACTCGATTTTATGTACATATGTGAGACATTATTTTTTTACATTGAATTTAATTTTACCAAGAAGAACTATGAGCTGTCCGTATGTACTCATAAAAGCTCACAGCATTCAAGAAGAACTATTGTCATAATGTAAAATTCTAAGAATTAAATGAAACTAATTAATCAACTTGAATATTTGACAAAGTACTTACATAATAAAAAAGTAGTTAACCTAATAATATTATTTTAATCCAATGCACAAATATTATAAATACAAAATACTTAATTTGTTTCAATTTTATATGTTGTAACACAGTTTATTGAAAAAAAAACATTGGTTGGATTGCATTTGACAAAAGACACTGACTATGTCATCTTTCATTTACATACTACATTTATTATCTTCACATCAAAATTGTGTTACCAAGTCAAAATTATAACCCCAAACATCTGTTCACAACTTATTTTAAAATATGACAAAAGCAAATGACAATACAATCTCATATAAAAATATGGCGTGAATTGTCTTGGGGGATGAATTGTCCAAGGAAATCAAATTCTGGAGTGAATTGTCCAGGGGATGAATTGTCTTGGGGGTGAATTGTCTGACACCTTTTCCCCCACCCACCTAATTTTTAATGAAAAAATGAGAAATTTTACCCATTTCATGGCATGCAAAGTACATTCAAACATAATGCAATTCTAGTTTTGGCTACATTACTCATTAATTTCAACCATTTGCTGTGTTTATTTACCTAGAAGTCTTTAGATTTTTTCACAATTTACCTTCAAAGTTCTGTTTCTGCAGCGTAAAATATTGACCTTCGCCAAAAGTGAAAACCTCCTTTTTGAAGATCCAAAATATTCTTGCAAGGGAGCTGTCGCTAGTTTCAATGTTTTTTTACAATATTTTGAGACATTCTTTCTTAAACCTAACACAAGAAATACCTTTTATAAATTCCTAATCGATTTTGAAAGACCATAGGTTACCCATACCCTAAAGATATGTAATTTTCCCCCCTTTCACTGATTATGTTCCCGGTACGACTAAAGTGCGTATATTACTCATATTCGCGAAAGGGGCGAATATCAACAGATATCGGCTGTTTTAAAGTGGTTTTCTAACATCTTTATATGAAAATTCGTCTATGATTTAATTCTCCCTGATGTATTTATTCTGTTAAGATCGAGTGAACATTTAAGTGGTTTTTCGTGACATTTGTGAAATGTCTATGTAGTCTTTGTAGAGCTCTTTTTCAGCGTTCATGTTTTGTTTTAGTTAATTATTTGTATTCTAATTTCTAATTTCTATTTAATTGTTATACATTTTATATAAGCTTATATTT
Source organism: Dreissena polymorpha (assembly GCF_020536995.1). Classification (NCBI taxonomy): domain Eukaryota; kingdom Metazoa; phylum Mollusca; class Bivalvia; order Myida; family Dreissenidae; genus Dreissena; species Dreissena polymorpha. The sequence goes on along the minus strand of NC_068360.1, from coordinate 55,622,386 downwards.
TTACTTTTGTAATAAGCTATGAACGATTTTGAAATGTTCATACGTTAGTATGTTAAAGCGATATTATAGGAATATTACAGTTTAAAGGTGTCTATCGCAACCGTTGTTTATTTTTGGTGTTTTCACTTCATATACACTTATATTTGTTAATGCAGCATCAACATACTAAAACAATATCGCGGAAAGAGAAAAATAATTCATTTGAATATCAACCGTAGTTTCGTTTTGACAACTGACGACACACAAGATTCGATTTACGATGTGAATCTAAATCTAGTTTTAGTGCAGATTCTTTAATACGACACAAATACACTATTTTGTTTTATGGATCATTTCGGCTTAGAGGACTGGGTGAGTCATGTAAAATATCGATTATAATATTTACTTTTTATAAACAACTGGTAGCAAGATGAGTTGCAGATAATTAGTCAGTAACCACATTTAAACTAACTCTTTTGACCTGTTATTTATGTTCAGCTCAATTCTATAGTAAAACATGCGCATAATATCACTTTGATTGTTAATTTGGAATTGTAATAATAAACCATATGCCACCTAATCGGTCAACAAAGTAACAATACCTGAAAATACCATATCCTATTTCCCACCCCTAACATTACAATACACAGCTAATCTGTCAGTCATTCAGAGCTGATGAGGGTACTGAGTATCGAGGGGTAGATACGGCTATTACTGATAGGGGTTGCCTAGAAATAAGGCTGTAGTATGGAATACTTAAATACATATTTTAATTTGTCATGCTTTACAATGTATTATTTAATTAATTAATGTAGAACCGTAACTCATGTTCAAGTTTGCATAATGTTGGGCAATTTTATTAAATTATTAATTAAATACACATTTGATTCTGTAAAATTGTATTATGACTGATTATTATTGTAAAATTAATAATCTTTTCGTACAAAAATGTTTAAATGCATGTAGGAATGATAATCATATTTACGCGGTTTATATGATACTAAGCTATACGTATTTGTACTCACATTAACATTATTGTTATACGTTTTTTACATATAATTGTGTGCGCACATAGGTAACGGGATCTTCATTTATAGTTTTATGACAAATTATTAAATTCTTAATAATTCATAGTTCTATCAGTCTTAATGTCCTATTCATTAAATTACAATATTAGTGTTCATATTGTAAAGCTTTGATAATGTGTGTAAATATTGAAATAAATATTAAAATAAAAGTATATAGATGTATGTCTACTTGTGTACATATTGTAAAGCTTTGATTCTGTATGTAAATATTGAAATAAATATTAAAATAAAAGTGGATCGATGAATGTCTACTTGTGTACATGATAAAGCTTTGATAATGTGTGTTAATATTTTAATTAAAATTAAAATAATAGTTTAAAAAATATATTTTCAAAAGTACTTTTACTGTCTGTTATAATATGCCGATAATGTAACCTGGTGTAAACACTATTTGTTAAAGAAATGTGTTAATTTGTGAAAATATTGCAATAAAAAGTATTGAACTAAATTCTGAAAGCATTTCTCATTTGTGTTAATGCATAAATAACTCATTTAGAACCCATTAACACATAGATATGTTCACTACCGTGCTAGTTGACTTAGGTACGAGTTGACTTCCGTGCGAGTTGACCAAACAACGTGTGAGTTGACTACCGTGCGAGTTGACTTAGGTACGAGTTGACTGTTAAACCTTGTATTGTGGAGTCGTCGTGGTTATATTGTTGGTCGTGTGTAGCCTAAAAACAATGTTCATATTCGCGAACATGACTTTAGAGTTCGAAACATGATAATGGCTAGAAAATTGCTCTATTTATGTTAACAGTCTTAATTATATTTTACATTAAACTGTAATTTGTTGATAAAAACATTGCAGAAAAAGCATCAATATTTCCAATATTCGATCATATTCGCTCGTTTCGTTCACATTTGCGAATATGAGTCATATACGCACTATAGTCGGACCCAAAATTTCGAGCAAAAAACTTCAAAAACTGCTAAACGGCAATAAACAACACAATAATACAATTCCGAATGACAATAAGTATGTTTCCAATGTTATTGTCTTTCTGGATTGTATTTATCATCACAGTAATGGATAAAAGCAACGTTTGGATTATCAAAAGGTAAATGTAATATATTTTCGAGATAAGACACTTTATTATTTATACATTGAGTCTTTCAAAATTATGGAACGTTTTAAATTAATCTTTCCAGAAATATCAATATGTGGGTCTAATCTCTTACAAAATGACATTTTATTCAACGTAACGTACTGAGTTAAGAAAATTCAATAATTATAAATCGATTTTGACACCTAAACAAGAAAACATCAATTATTTAAAAAAGTTTGGTGTCTTTTACTCTTTATACAATGGAATATATTGCAATGGGCATAAACTGTTTATTGAAGTCTGATCCCCCCTCTCCCTTCTCCGGTCAAACTCCCATTGGAGTTCTTTATAAATTGGAGTTAGACGGGGGTCTTTCGTCAAACCCCCATTGGGGTTTAATTTAAATGGGTGTTTGACGGGGTCCTCCGTGAAAACACCCCGTGAAAAAAAACCGTTGGAGTTTAATGGATAAAGGAGATTGACAGGATCCCCGTCAAAACCCCATGGGAGAAGAAAATCTACAAACACTTTATTTTCTTATTAAAGTACATATTTCTTAGAATTATAACTTAAACATGTGTATTTGTAAACATTGAAACAGAAAACAAAGCATAATATTTAAATTACATTTTTTTGTAAAATATAGGTAAAATTCTCCCGTTTGGAAAAAAACTCCCGTTGGAGAATTGCAATTCTTAACGGGGGAAACAAAATCCCGTTGGGATCCCACGGGGGATGACAACTTTATCATCAAATAACTCTACTTTTCACAAACATTTAATTTTTTTTCAATTATATGTATGTACTTATTGCCTCCTACAAATATGCAAAATTTCATTACAATTGTTCAATGAAAACAAAAAATAAGTTTGCAAATAATCTGGATTTGCAAACTTAATCTGGATACTGTTTATAACTGACATTTAATATTGTATTGTACAATGGTCAGACTCATTGTATTAAGAAACGAAGGGATGCAATTGAAAGCGCATTGCTACACAATATCGTGATTTATAGTGAACACATTTTGAGGTACGAATTAAACTGCCTGACCTCGATACAGCCTACTTGACTAATACTTTAAATGGGATTACACAATATGTCAATGTATCCTAGTGATTGTCACGCCTAAAGCCCACATTTCACTCAAGCAATATATTGAATTAATAACTATACATAATACGATTAATTAGGTTCGGTTCGTGAAAATGTTATTTTTGATGCATTTATTATGTGAACAATTTAGTAATAATTATGAATTGTGTGTAGTTAAAGGATTCGTGATAGGTTCGTAGTTAATGTATGAGCAAGTTAGAAAATGCCATATTGTAATACTTATTGAATGACAATAAAAGATAACGCGTCTTGTTCCTTATTTAGCGGCGAAAAAACTAGCTAAGTATTGAAAAATAAATAAACAACATGTTTTAGAATAAATGATTACTTTTTATAACAAAACTTATTGTCCAAGTTATCGGGTACAGTTTTATTCATCTTCAACATTATTTAAATTAAAACATGTCCGTTTTTATATTGTAGTTTTTTAATATTTTGTGTTTGTCTACTTATACTAACCTATCATTTTTCGCGATGTCAAAAGTAATGATATAATTTAATGTTATTATACTTTTGTTTCGTAGAAAACGTATTTCGCAAGATTTCCCGTGTTTTAACAGTTCGAATACACCACCTAAGGATACAGCCACGTGCCATTTAAAGTTAACAGTAGATATTAATAAAATACGTGATGCACACGTTGTCAATGATCTTATGTTTATTCTTTTTTCAAGCACTCATATCATAACATATATATGTCCTTTTTTGAAATTTAAATACGATAGACACCATGACATGATTTGAAAATATCCGAGACATGTGTATATGCGAACGTTTGCTATTGTTTTAATTTAATGTCATCCGTTTCTAAGATTCTAATGTTGGGATAAAAGACCTTTTTTATGAATAGCATAAGAACCTGTGTTGGAAGGCGTTTCAATGTGCAATCTATTTAATATTTATGAACCTCTGTTCTTATTTAAATAATAAATACTATTTGCATATTCCATTTCAGTACTATATGAACTTGGTAATCTGCATTACTTATTATTCATAACAAATATAAAGGCATCGACAATTGTTACTAAATACTAATAAATCATGCTTTGTTTTTCATTAAATAAAAAGCGTTTCCGTCTTAAGTAAGTTTTACATTCCTCGTTATCGAGAATTAATCAAGACAACGGGTTGGTAAACTGGTAGATTCATGATTCGAATATGACAACTGCATGTTCAATGCCAGGTTAATGTATTTTTTACTTCTCAATATATTACTCTGCCACTATTTCAATCTGCCATAACATTATTTGTTTCACAAAAATAAAAATATATGTTGGCGGGGTTGACGGGGGTGGCGGGGAAGGCTGGGATGGCGGGGATGGCGTTAGGTGGCGGGTGTTTCGGAGGGTGGCGGGGATGGCGGGGGTGGCTGGGATGGCGGTGGTGGCGGGGGTGGCGGTGGTTGCGGGGTGGCGGCGCTTGCGGGGGTTGCGTCATGGTGGGTTGGCGTCATGGCGGGAAGGCGGGAGTATAGGAGCTGGCGCGAGTGTCAGTCCTTTCAGTTTTTAAGTATATATCATCGTAATAAAAAAATATAAGATTTCAGACTGAGTGTTTTTTTTCTTCAAAAAGTCGGAAGCAGCAATCTAAACATCTCATTTAGCTGGTGCGCGCTAGAGATCACTCTACTGGCTTACCACTAGACTTTTCAATTCAATCGGTTTGACTTTTTCATCTGTTGTTTATATTAACATTACACTTGTGATCTTGTCTGGTATTCCAATCCACAACGGGAACCTTTGAATTATGTAAACCTGTGTGCAACTTGAATGATTAAGCATATGACGTTGTTTGTTTTGACTTCTAACTAAACATACTGAAAGCTGAACTAGACACATGATTTAAAATAATTGACCTCAAGCTCTCCATGTACAAATGTGTAAGTCTCTGGCCTGCTTGATTGGATTGACTAACTTTGTCTGCTGTTGTTTCTTCTATATTTTAACAAATTATTAGCTTGTTAACGTCGATTGCTTTAGTTAACTTCGTTTCGCTTTAAAGTATTAATATGACGACGAATTTGAATCAAAAGACGACGGTTTTTTTTGAGGAATGCTCGACATAAACTTATATTAGTCGTTTTCAGCAGATGGTTCGTTTAAGGTTTAATGATCACTGCCGATCGTTTTAAATCGAAAATAAACGTTATTGACAAAATGTCTGTGTACATTTACATTTGTAAAGACGTTGACTGAAAAAAAATTCGTAATGTCGACGAACTATTGACAATTATGCATAAAACGTGCATGATCATTGCTCATTGTGATATGCATATGTATGGTTCCGATAACCATTTCTTTGAAAATACATCGACGTAATTCGAAGATAGAACTTGTTTTTCTATATCAGTTCGAAAACGTTCTGATGGGCCTTACGTTTTTGATTGTAATGCACGATTGTCTGAAACATTCAATTCAGTAACGAAAGTATCCGATTTAGGGCTCAATTTTTTAGACGATCACGGTTAATGGTGAAAGCAGTTTGAGGTACGATTTTAACTACATAGCTTTGATACAGTCCACCAGACAAATGCCTTCAATTCAAGTTCAATATATATTAACAGCGCGTGATTTCACGAAATAGCAAAACGTCTTGAATCCGAAAAAATAACATCAACTTTAAATTTCATTTAAAATGCATTAGCGCATGCCTTTATATTGGAAAAACTAGCACGTGCCTTTATTCATATATCCCATGTAGCAACAGCCGCATAATGTCATAGTTTAATTGATAAAACGGATTCTTACCAGAAAGCAGTCATATAACAAATGAATAACAATAGAGAAAGTTATTATATTCATTTAAGAATACTTTTTATTTACACATGTATACATGTCCAGTCAGACGGTTTGTATTTCAATACAAATCATGCGTCTAGTTTAACTCACTGTATTTTTAGTTGAGTCAATGCCTTCCATTTTTCCAAGATATACATACATAACGCAAGCCCATTTGAATCGTCTTTTCTCAAATAAATATGTTCTTACATGTTGATTCCCACTTCTCGAAAATATGTTCTCTTTAGTAATAGTTTAAATTTTTAGTTATACATACAATGTTATAACTATTTGTATTTACATAAAACGTATACAGATCTTTAGAATTATTGTATTTTCTGTAACCATACGTTATCGGAACCTTAAATAAGTGTGTTAACAGTCTTTAAGCCATTTATACTAAGTTAAACTTGTGTCTTTATATGTAGTGCAAACAGTTTAATATATAATCATGCATACGGTTATCGCTGTAGCAAATCAAAGCATACGTATTGAATAAATCAGTACATCACTGAATATACTTTAAAGGTTTTAGCACTGTACTACATCATTTTAAGGTTCTTTCATGTTGAGAGTAATATGACAATACTATAATTGCTTTATTACATTAAGCTATCTTACAGTTAGCGGTATTACAATATATGTTAATAATAGCTCATTCATGTACAATAGCATAATACTAATTTAACACGGTGTTTGTAGAAACAAAAACACACAGCATGTTCAAAACGTCATGTTATATGCCATAAGAAATAAATAAATAAAAATACATCAGTTCTAAGTTTCACATTTGAATCTTATTGAATAGCTGTTCTATAATGCAATACAATTCTTATACAACCATAATATCGTAAAATGAATTAGAAACAGGCACAATCCTGTAACAATGTCTTTATGGGAAATATAAAGCTGACAATTGATAAAAAAACAACAACAATTTTTTAAGTGACCGTTTAACACATACACATGTCAACTCGGAACACATGTATTTATACCCCTTACTAAAATGATTTGTATATGAAACATAGTTTGTGTAGTAACGTTTTATTTTCAGTTGTTAGTAATTGAATAAACCTGTGCATCTTAGGTTGGTATCTGTAATAATATGGTTTATACTGAGATCATAATTTTGAAAACATTCTACAATCTAAGACAAAGTGAAATTCATCTTCTAATATATTTCACACATTATACTTTATTTCGCCTATACAAACGGGAGAAGGTTTGGTCTATCTCCCACTTTCCTTATACAATCTATGTGAAGAGCATCATAATTTAGAAAACCGTATACTTATTTTGTTTATTGTGCCCATATCTAAATAAGGCTGAAATTTAAAAGTGGCGATGTGCATGAGTTGAACAATCCCTCATTGCAGTTTTGAATAATATTATCATTTAATCTTTGTCTAACATTTGAGATAAATACCTTATCATTTTCGACATCTTGAAAGAGTCATACCTCGTCACACCCTCAGTCACAAAGCAAGTTCTTAAGTAATGAACACTGGATGATTTATTGACAATCATAAACACACATTAAATCAACTGTCTAAGTAAACGTTCCTTCTGATGTACTTATCAATTTAATCTAATAATTAATAATGTTAATTTATCCGGCAGATTTACAATCAAGACGACAGAATGCACAATATACAAAGTCATTTTGTGCGCATCTTTTAACTCCGAGGATTTGTTTACAAAAGTGCATATAAACACGCTTAGAGGACATACCATTAACAAATCCCCAAACTTAACTGCCATAGTTCAAAATCGGAATTATAAGTCTATCAAGGAGATTTAATATGTAGCTCACAGAAATATCAGTTAATAAATATATAAACAGTTATTCATTTTAAAAATAGCTTTTAATGCCTGTCCTGAAAGCGTAGTTTGTGCTTTCGAACAGGAACCTCAGGGCGTAAAAACGATTCCGAAATAATTACATTTGTTTTACATATTAATAAGTTAACCGTTATAATGAAAGTGTTAAAAAGTTGTTTGCCCACATTTTCTGAAAATCATAATTTTAGTATTATTATCAGTGTTAACGCTGACAATAATTTTGAAGTAAATGTAAGCATTTTTGTAATTATTCTGCCGTGTTGCCGAACATAATCATATCATCAGCATACAGTAGAAGAAACTTTTAAAAAGCATTAACATTCTTTAGTATAAAACTCTGACTCTAATTCATTTGAATACATTGGAAATAAAAATGAAGATAAACATTCACCCTGTCTCACTCCATGCATGCATTCGTAGCTATCGCTTAACTTACCGTATTTGACTTTGGAATTATTGCGATTTACATCGACCTTAACTTATATATAGTATTGGACCTCGAATACCTTATTTCATCAATGTATACTATAAATTATCCCGGTCAAATGCCGTAGAAAAATATATACAACCAAAATACCTGCTTACCATTATTTAAAATGTGAGCTGTGAGTCGATGTAATACACAAATATTGTCCAATGTTCTCTAAGACGCCTTAATACCGCATGTGCCTCTTTATATACACAGTAATTTTCTTCCCAGACAGACATATATTATTTATAATTTTGTTTAAAAAAAATTGAAGAGTGCTTAACAATGTAAAACCTCGATAATTATTGACTTCCTTAACACTGCCTTTCTTGTGTAAAAGACCATAGTGCTGGAAAATACCCTAACGTAAACATTTTATTAACTAGAACAGTCAAATACGGTGTGAGTATACTTTTTCCGTTGATGAATAATTCATTATAATATAAATCAGGGCCTGTACTCTTGTTTAGGCTTATTTCAAGTATTGCTTTGTTTATTTCCTGAATTGATATAGGGTTTTTATATTCTTCAAACATAATATTAAATTCATTTTTGTAATACCTTTCTACAAAGTGTACAACGTCTCTATCAGGTGTAAACACAAGCTATCAAGGATACTAATACTTTTGAAGCAATTCTCAAATTCTCCCATGGTTATCTTTGATGTTTGGAAGCCAGCAGACTGTTTAAATATGTTGTTTTTTTTACAATTAGTCTTTTTTTTTAATCTGCATTTAATAATATTTCGGTTTGATTATTATCATATTTTAGTTTATCTTGCTTCATACAATTTGTATACTCAGTTCCTTTGTTAGTTTAGTCATCTGTTTTATTCTTCTTGAATACATTAAAATGTTTATAAACATAATTTCTTTTTTATGAGCACTCAGAAGTAAACCATACATCGCTAGGACATGAACGAACACATTTTGTTTTTTATGTTTTCAGTTTGCGCTTCAATAAAGAGGAAATAACTTCGTCAATAACATCAATAAATTGTGAAACACGCAATCCTATATTATTTGCAGAACTGCAACTACTAACAGCATTTTGCCATGCATTCATTTGATCAATGGCATAATTAGATGACAACACATCGATGTAACTATCCTTAGTTATACCATTCCAAACATATATATTTTGTCCGAATCTGATCAACTTTGCCAAATTAATTACTTTTATCAGGCTGCTTAAAAGACAATGAAAAATATACAAATCAATTATCAGATAAAATATTTGGATCATGCACACACAGTTTATTTATACAATGAAATAAATACGGTTTAGTGAACGCATAATCAACAACGCTAGATCCAGAGATTATATGTGTATTTGTACCGGGAACATCTTTATCGTTTCGACCATTAAGTATACGCAAACAGGTTTGTTTACACAAATCAAGAAGAATTAAATCTATATTATTAGTATTTTCATTTTCAACAAACTCAGGAAAATCTGAAGTATGATAGTTCAAGTCACCACACACAATTACATTAAGCTCTTTTTCGTTTTTGGATTCAATATCAGAAATAAATTATAATAATCTCTCAAATGTATTTCTTTATTTATTTTTATTTTTTGCGAGAACTGCCTTTCTGAATAATATAACAGAGATAGATATACAAATCATTATATAAAGTTAATTGCTGATGCCCCAATTTTCACACATATATTATCATCATGTGTTTTAAAAACTAATTTATCTTTACTATCAAATTCATTCCTTATATAAACATATATTCCACCCGAAGACCGAATACTAGTTTGCAAGTTTTCATATAAATTTATTTCAAAATATTTAAACCCATTAAACTGTAAATCATTGCAGGGATCATGTACACATATCAGTTAAAAGTACAATATCGTGACAATTAAATAAACTTATACTTACCGCAGATTTTCCTTCACAACCCCGTCCTAGTTTTTGACACCGCATGACACTTGTTGTCTTTCCACCTATATGTTTTATATTATATGAAGTTATAATTATGTTACTGTCTATTTTGTTCAAACATAACTAATATGACCTGGTTACAATATTGTATAAAACATTTATTGAAGCTTATTTAAAAATGTTTACCAACGGTTCAGAATACAAATTTCCATCAAGATGGATCGATAAGATATATTTTCTGAATTCGTTTTTTACATATGTTGTGTGAACACACATATAATAAAAATCTTATACTTGTTATACAATTGCAGAGATTTTGTTTTTTCTGCATAAGATATTATGTCTTTTGAACGTTTTGATCAAAATGTGATGACACTTCACGGACATACTTTCAATTTTGAATTGCGATATATGAACATTTATTCGATGTTTCGTCGCTGTGACTGCGAAACTTCGAATACTAATTTGCACTCCGTAAATACTTAGAACTCCGTTTATACAGGCTGTTTTATAATACATGTTTTTTGTCTTGAACGTTTCTGCCATTTTGAATTCATATTATGGTACCGCACAGGGAAACTTTTGGGTTAAAATCTTTTTATTTGGCAGCACTTTCGGTTAACTCCGGATAATATATTGGATATCTTATAAATCCCTTCATCGACTTATTATTGATTTAGCTGAAATATGCGTAGCGCGGTTATGTGAATAATAAGCGTAATTTACAAATTTTAAATTGTAATTAAAGTAAATACTACTATATACTATATAAGTGTGTTACATTTATATGGTTGTAGTATATAATCAGGAATTTTATGAAGTAGTTTTGTATGTTATACATTGGAATCCGCTCCGAAGATTGTTTTCAGAGAATTAACTGGTTTAGGTTAAAATGCGAAATTTTCTGCTTTCCATTAGTATTTCTGACTAAGTATTTGTTAAATACGGCGACCAAATTTGTTTTTATGTTCGGCAATATTCTGATGGACCTTACATTTTAGATAATATTGTAACACTAAGATATCAATGCTTTAGACAATCGGAATTAATGGTTAACACAGTTTAAGGTTGAATTTATCCGCATGACGTCGATGCAGCCCACTTTTATCTTCAATGCAATTATAATCCATGTCATATGACCGTGTTGTTTTTCACACCTAAAGCCCCACTTTACACTAGCAATGAATCTAACAAATAGCGACACATCTTGTTCCAATACTTTTTTACAATTTGTAATAGTAATCGGCTTGAATACAAAATAAGGATTAGGGCAGCGGAAAAAACGGAGCTGAGCATTTGATTAACCATTAAATCAATAAATACGAACACCAATAAATCAATCAATAGTTGAAAACTCCAGTTTCTTATACATTTATTAAAACAATTATTTTGGTTTAAAAGTGAATGGTACATAAAATTATGTAGTACAGTGTCTTTCTTGTAAAATAAATGGTTTATGTTTGGTGTATGTTCTGTTATTCATTACGTTTACAAATGCCAGTTCGTTATATGGTGTAAGTAATGAATAAGGAAACTGCTGTGTTCCTTATTCAGGCACGAAAACGATAATTATTTATTAGTTTATTAATAACTAGGTAAAAACGTGTTAGAATGTTTATTTGTAAACATCATAACTAGACGCATAATGATTGGTATAGTTGTGTCGACAAGTGTGTTACACAATATGTCATTTCTGTCAGGAGAAAATGCAAGGTGCTTATTTGGTTTAAATAAGTAATAAGGAACAATAGAATGAATAGCTAAGTTTTGTGGAAATTTTATAGAAAAATATTTTGATATGCAAAAACAGTAGCATTCATATATTTATATATATATATATATATATATATATATATATATATATATATATATATACATACATATATATATATATATATATATATATATATATATATATATATATATATATATATATATATATATATTTATTTATACTGTCTTTAAATGTTAAACAATTCCTATAATATGAACACGCAAGTTTTTCATTCGGTTTGAATAAGGAATACTTGACAAATTTGTTATTATTTTTCAGCCGAAATACAGAGACTGGAGCTTAAATAAATATGATTGAGAAGTTATAGTATGCAATTAATATGTTGGATATAATTTTATGATTATCATATGTATGTTGCGCAGTTTGGTACCTTGTAAGTTTTGTTTGAACTTCTTCAAGACAATGTTAGTAAAATGTAAAAGGATTAACCGGTAACTTGAACATGAATGGTCATTAACTTGCAATAGACTCTATTTAACATGCAGGTATTCTATCAATTTGCTTAGAATCAAGGAACAAAAATGCTTTTATACAATGATATTTAAAACAAAAAGTATTTATATTTCTTTTCCGTCCGTTTTTTATTCCACCGGGACTGAATGGTTCAGAAAAGTAATCAATTCTGAAAATCTGCATTATGCTTTATGATAATAAAAAACAATTGTAAAATATTATAACTAGACACAAGTTTTAACTTTTATTAAGCACAGCATATTCAAGGCATGTGGAAGCTTCAATTTAGAAAGCATGTGTTAGAGCAAAGGTTATTAAATATTGAACGGTTGATGTTATGCATGGTATTTGAAGGCATTCATTCTGTATAGAATGTTTATGATTTGGTTTTCTGATACTAGACAATACAAAATAATGAATATTTAAATGTTTTGCCAATTTTTCAACGTGGGAGTGGCTTCAGATAATACATATTGTTTCTCAAACACCAAGACTTTAGAAATGCATGGGGTATAAGAAAATAATTGAACATTTCGATCAATCTCGTCATAATACTATAACAGATATAAAATAATTGAGTCAATTTAATGTATATAAGGGCACGTTTAAGAATAATTTTATATATATATATATATATATATATATTGAAACGTTGAGTACATGTTGTCAATATTTTTTACTAGAATAACATATTCAGATTTCAAGGTTATTTAAGTTTGATGGTGTTAACTCAACGGAATAACACACTTCAATCCAATGGTTAATAAACAAATAAGTATCGTTAAACTTACATATTGTGTTTTACACCATTCCTTTTCTGTATGTATACACTTATCCCATCTATATACATACATACATAATTGCAGTGCTTTTTACAAAGCCAGCACACAGCTATACATCTTATTTAGCAAGGGCTCTCTGGAGATACCGCAGCTTTCTGACCACTTGATTCGTCCATTTAATTGTTTCAAGTCAATTCATAAGTTGCTTGTAATATCAGGAAACTAAATAACACCGGCGTTGTTTTAGTCCACATCGGGATCCTTTGAATTATGTTTACCTGTATTACTTGAATGTTTAATCATATGACGTTGTTTGTTGTTATTTCAGGTACCTTCATAACAACCGGATACGCACTATTCATCGGGCTGCGTTCAGACACTTGACTAATCTGTGAGTTACAATAAACACATGATTTGTACCGAAATAATTGCCGTCCAGCTCACGTTGTATGAATTTGTCAGTCTGTGGTCCGTTTGATTGGGTGGAATAACGTTCGCTTGTGTTATTTTGAGATTGCCCAATAGACTGCTCGGTTTACTGCGCTTTCTGGTAAGAATATTGTTAACCAATAATACTGTGAACAATTCTCTCTGTCGCTAAACGTGGTCATTTCCATGTAAAGGCATAGGAAAGTGAATTCTCAACAACTCTTAGCTTATTTACAATATTTTATCAAGTGAGTCCTAGTGGTATTACTTTCGCTTTAGTTATTTGTTTCAAGTTTTCGTCAAACAACTATATTGAACCCATATGCGACGGCGTATTTGATGGAGTAACTTGAATTTTAGTATAGATGAACAATTTTAGTTCTATTTTGTATTGTCTATTTTGTTCAGACAGCACTTATAATAACTGGAGGCAATATTGCAATAAAGATCTTGCATTAAAGCCCATTCAAATATATATGCCTATGGTTCATAATACATATTTCCATAAAGATGGATTGACGTTTATCTTCTGGTAAGACACTTTTCGTTTTGCAACGATTGTGTTTCCGCACTAGATCTCAAAAACGTATGACCAAAATTTGATGAAACTGAAAGGTACCTAATACAATTATAAATTGCGGTCTTTCATGTATTCGATATTTCGTTGCAATTACTGCGAGACTTCGCGTTCTAATTGCCAAAAAATCTATTTACACGGGCTGTTATGGAATTTGTGTTTATCAAAAGCAGGTTAGCACTCATTTCGTTCGCTTTTTTTTTCGGAAAAGAAATTGTTACGCGGAAATATCTGCAATTTCAGAATGTGACCGAATAAGGAAACTCTTGTTTAAATTGTGCAGCTCTTGCGATGATTAACGGCTTATATCTTGAATATTAAAAATGCCTACATCGATTTTTTATTTAGCTGGCATTTTCAACGCGCGATAATTTGAATAGAAAATGTTATTGACAATATTTAAATTGTAATGGCAATACAAATAATTATTTAAATAGATGACTAGATTAACAGACAGACCGACAGACCGACATACCGACAAACCGGCATACGGACAGACAGACAGACAAACAGACAGACAGACAGACATACACACAGACACACAGACACATAGAAACACAGACAGACAGACAGACAGACAGGCAGACAGATAGGCAGACATACTGGCAGACAGGCAGCCAGCCAGCCAGACAGACAGACAGACAGATATAAAGACAGACATATAGACATACAGACAGACACACAGACGGACGGACGGACAAACATACAGACTTACAAGCAGACATACAGACCCAAAAACACACACAGACAAACGGACGGACGGACGGACCGACGGACGGATGGACGGACGCGAGGACGAACGGGCGGATTGATGGCAGGTTGGCACGCAGACAGACACCCAAACCAATAAATAAATAAAGTTCATTGTTTGGCAGCATAAAGGAGCTGGATAAACACATAATCAGAATTATTTTGGAACATTTTTAGAACTTTTACATGTTAAATGATTGACAAGAGGTTACAGTTTCGTCTATGTATATATGTTTGTAATTTGGTAAATATGTATGTAATAACAATTAATTTTGAAAGCTAACTGCAAATGACAGGTATTTATATGTTTTTAATATTGAATACGGAACTGTTTCATTGATCCATATTCAGTCACATAAAATACATTGGTTTCCAGTTTATTAATACATGAAAATAAGTGCAAACGTGTACTTATTTTAGCATTAGAACTGCATGCCTAATGAGTGTTATATGTGCAAGTGTACATATATGAAGTCATAATTAAAGTGAGGTAATGCAAGTTGCATAGTTGGTCTAAATAAGCAGTAAGGAACAGAACTATGCATAGGAACAATTTAATGGAAATGTGACATAAACAAATGTGGTTGTAAACATTCAGGTAACACTACTTTTATTGATTTTTGGTACAGTTTTTACAAGTTAAACAATGCCTATAGTTTAAAAAAAGCCAGTCATTTATTCGGTTTGAATATGAAATACTTAACCAATGCGTTATCTCTTTCAGCCGCGACAAAGGAACTGTAGTTTTTGTTAGTTAACCTAAAAATCTGAGAAATGTGCCTGGAAAAAAAGTTGGTTGGCATTTTTTAGGCATGGCTTCTTTTTATGTTTTTTGGTATCTACATACCATCTGCTGAAAATCTAGAGGGGATGTCACCTTCTCAGGTGCTTGACATCCTTTTAATTAGGTCAAAGGTCAATTGGTACAGTTTTCAGTTGTTAAGGAGATGAAATATATCTCATTGTGATTTATAACAACAATTGAACAGTTTAAGGCAGTAATATTGTCTGAAAATGAACGTGCTTGGATGTAATTTAAAGTTTATGTATTCTAGTGTTCACTGATATAGGTAAAAAAATCATTGAGTGCACTTTTATGCCAAAATAAACATGACAACTGGCATTGAAAATCAGAATAAAATATTATGTATAAAAAGTATTATTTAAACAATGGAATAGTTTTTGCTAATTTTTATTAAAGGGAGATTATACGAGTTTTATATGAGTTAAATTGTAATATATTGATACAAATATGTAACAATAACACAAAATAGGCAATAAAAATTATACATTGAAGACGAATTTCATAAAATGCAGCAAAGACAAATGAGCGTCCCGAGCCGATTGTGACGAAGATATTTCGTGCATATTTGCATACAATAATCGAAGCATTCGTCTTTTTATTAGGAACGGAGTTAATGTTCGTATGTCGTATGAATAGATATTGTTGAAGGAAATTATCAAAGTGCTGAAGGCACTGAATTTGTTCGCTGTTGTATAATCTTAGACGCAACTCAGTTTTCAAAATTATGCTATAGCTTTTTATATGATTTTGTTATGCAAACAAGTGTAAGCTACTCTGTTTTACGTTATGAAAAAACTAGTGAAAATTACAAGTTTTAGGTGACTTATTTCATCCTGATTTATGTGCATAAAGTGTACATAAAGTTTCTTCAACTATGAAATGATTTGGAAATTTCCATCACCTATCGTAATTTAAACAATTGTTTGCATGATTGACCTATTCGAAATGAAAACTAGGTACTTCTGAATAGCACTACTAAAATTAGCCAAATTAAGTTAGAAATATAGGGTATTTCGGGCACAATTTGTTCCATTTACAATTGATGTTATGCATATATTCCAAACGTTTCAGCAGTTGTTGTCATTTGTATATGAAATGATATATATTTCATTAGTTTATGCAATATTTATTTGTGTAACTAAAATATTGTTTAATTTTCAATAACAAATACATCATAGTAAACTTACGCGTTCAAAAAATTCCTTTTCCGATTTTGACTAGTGATTTTGTTCCGGATTCCCGATGGAAGATAACAACACTTTTTTGCTTGGCAGCCTTTATTCCGATTGTAACATCGTATGTACTATTTAAATGCATTGATAATGGATGTTTTAATGAATATAAGTCATACAAGTCTTGCTCGATCAATATTTTTATTCATTAGAGTGTATGTTTTAGTAATGGTTCCGAAAAATTCGGAAAAAAAAACGATTGAGGGTTGGAAACTTGGAATGTTTAAGAAATCATATTTGAACGGTATTTCTTTTCTTTAACGTTGATTTTAATGCATAATACCATATACATAGGAAATTAGCGACGAAAGAAATATAAAATAAAAATGCTGTATTGCAAGGTTAGAACCCTTAAAGTATTTTGAGAACTGTAGTTATATATTCAAAACTTGACTTTTGATGTGCTTCACTGTAAACCATATAGATAAATTTATTAATTTGCAAAATGCTTTCCCCACAATCAAGACGAGACCAACGTTGGTATATAACTATTTTATGTGTAAAAACTCTAGTAATCATTAAAGGAATGATTTAAAGAACAAAGTCCCAATTGTTTATGTTGTTTGTAAATTTGAAAGCGCTTGTACTACACATAAAGAAAATATTTTTAAAATTGTCGTCAGGCTTGCAAACTTAATGAAAAACTATTTTATTTACCCGGTTAGAGTGTGGTTTCAAGTAGTACCTTGTATCTTCAAATATAAATTATGTTTAATGCAAATAAAAACAGTTCTAGTATATAATTACTATTAAACTTCTTTTGAATAATCATAGCAAAGACATATGCGACCAAAACTTAAGAAACATCTGTTCAAGCAAAATAAATTAAATGATATTTAAAAAATTGTTTTTGTATAGAATGGGACAAAATAATAAATGCAAAAACAATATAATAAAATATCACTAAATCATAACATTGACATTTGTATACCTGTTTTTATCGCAGTACAAATTACAAGGTCCCCCTGAAATATTTCACTAGCTTTTCTTCAAAATGGATTAAATCATTAAACCAAGTAATTCTACCTTATAAAACGGTAAGTTGATATGCAATTTAATTCAGTTTGCAACAACAAAACAAAGAAACAAATAATGGAATAAATATGTCCTATTGTTTTACTATATAATCATGTTTAGAATGGAACGAGTTTAAGGTTTACGTTGTAAATTTAACGTACAAACACACAAACCAATCCAATGGTTTTAGAATAAATTACGTGTGCTCCCATTAACATAGTTGTTTTATACAGAACAGAACAGAACAGACAGTTTATTAAGACTTATACAAATGTACATCGTCTAAATACAAACAATATAATACAAAATATTGTCACGTGTCTATATATTACAACGTATGAGTTATAACAATATACAAAATGCAATATAACAATTTGAGACAAAGTATATATAACATGCCTTTTTATTCATACAAATGTCTCATCTGTATAGACCATTATTAGATTGCATTGCTTTTCACATAACCAACAGACAGGTATACATTATATGTAGCTGAGGCTCGCTTGAGATTACTTGATGTTCTGTTCATCCAACAGGGAAAACTCTGCAATGTGTTCACTTGTGATTTTTGAATGTTTAATCACAGGGCTATATTTGTTTTCACTTTTACAATGGTTCAAATATCATATTCATATTAAACAAAGGGGACACAATGAGTGGTTATTTTACCGGTAATAAGCCAACCATTATTTTACGAGTACAATCATGGATTGTATATCACCAGAACCGATGCTTTAAACAGTCTCAATCATTTTTTAATTAAAAATTATATTTCTAATCGACATATTGGAATTCAATTGTTATTTTTAAAAGGTCTTTATTTAGCAATAAAACTGTGGAAAACAAACAAATGTAGATACAAATATATTGTTTTTCCAGTTATCTAGCTAACAATCCGCTCATCTGCGACTGCCAGCTGCAATGGCTCATTGAGACAGTACAGGACAGCCAGTCCAATCTCAGAGTAAACGGTGCCGAGTGTAGTGAGCCCGCACACCTTAAGGGACGTAACATGGTGCACGTCACCCAAGCAGATCTCAACTGCGACACGCAGGCAAACGGTATGTGCATCGATGTAAACATTTAAATAACAAACGGTGCCTTTACTATTAGCTCACCTGAGCCGAACGTGCTCATGTTCAGCTTTTGTGATCACTTTTTGTCTAACGTGCGTCATCCGTCGTCATTTGTCCGTCGTGCGTCGTCAATTTTCACCTAAGTAACACTCTAGATGCCACATTTACTGTACAAACTTTATGACACTTGATCAGAACATTTATCATATAAAAATATTAGCTAAATTGGCAAATTGTCCCGGTCTGTTTAAAAAATGACCGCCAGGGAGCGAGGCAGTTGTCCTAAAGTTGCTATAGTAAAACCTTGGTGACACTCTAGACTTTTTTTTTTGTTTAATCTTCATGAAACTTTGTCAGAATTTATGTTCTTATGATATATCTGCTGAGGAAGTAAATGTTCCCAGTCCGTTTAAAAACATGGCCTCACGAGGGAGGGGTAGTTTTCCTTATATGGCTAAAGCAAAGCCTAGTTAATGCTATAGAGTTAGCAAATGGTCCTCGTCTGTTGAAAAACATGGCCGCCAGGGTCGGGGCGTGTTCCTTAAATGGCTATAATCAATCATCATTCCCTTGACCGGTCTGGTCCATAGGGTGCAGGGGGATGAGATACTACGTAACATATCTTCTCCGCAAGTCAGGATTTTTGTGGCTGCTATGAGTAGCTCATCCATGGAAGGGACGTCCACTCTTTCACATTTACCATCTGGATGTTCTTCTGGCCGCCTAGATAGCTACCTCAATCAATGGTAGTCGTGTCTTGGGACGTATTTAAAAACAAACCCAGCTTTCGTCCTTTGACGGTCACTTAGATGGGGTTTGTTTTGGCCAACAAGTTCTGCTGTCATGATCCGGTCGTACTATTTCATATTGTGCTCCAGATAAGAGTTGCCGAGCATTTTTCGTAGATACTTGTTCCCAAAGGCCTGTATCCTGCGTTCTGTTTCCGCGTGAATTGTCAAAGTCTCTCAGCCGCACAGTAAAATGGACACTACGTGGGACTTGAAAAACCTATACTTGCTGGAAAACGTATGGAGCTGCTTGTTCATAATCTGCTAAGTCTGGCCCACGCTGCAGTTGCCATGGAAATTATTATTCGGTCCTAATTTGATGATTATTCCATCCTTGGGCATGGTTTCTCCTTAATATTTTAATGTGTTTTTGTCTTCATGTTAATTGCTGTTCATGGTGATGTCTGCGCTGATTTTATTTATGCCATTCCTCATGAGCTTTGACTTTTCTGAGCTGACCTCCATCCGGTATGCTCATGCTCTTTTGTTGAGCTTGTTAGTGAGATATTTTCATTACTGGTACCAACCGTGGTCAATCGCATAAGCGAATCTCAAGTTGGAGGTGGGTCTGCGACCGATGGAGATTGAGCTCTGGGGGTTTGGGGAATCAAATTCTCAAGAAAAGGGTTAAACAGGACGGAGGAGAGAGGACACTATGACGGACGCCCACTGATATCCTAAAAAGTAATCCATTTATCCATATAGAACAACTGCGGTGGTGGCGTTTCCATAAAGTTCTCGGATGACTTGCAACAGCACTTCGCAAATGTTGAATTCTATCAAAATCTGACATAGGACATCATGCCGCGTGTGGTCGAAAGCTTTTGTTAGTATTTTAAGTTGTGGAAGAGCTCATGTTAGTGTTTCAGGTTTCACAATGATGACTCTGCAGTTGAAGATCTGTTTTATTGTGATCAGTCCAGCTCTGATTCCAGTCTGCTTCTCTGCCAGCAGTTCTTCAATCTTACTTTTTAATCGGTTAAGGATGAGTCTTGGATGGCTAATGAGGCTGATGGTGCGGTTATTCGCATACAGCTTGAGGTTGCCATTTTAGGAAATGTAATGACCAGAGACTGAGTCCATTTATTGGGCAACTTCTTCTTCTCTTATGGCATAGGTCCGTGATTGCTCCAGGCGTTTCCTCTTCTCTATGTTTAATGGAATCTGAAGGGACGGTGTCCACTCCATGAGATTTGCATGCTTTCAGGAAGCTCACAACATCATGCACCTCTGCCTTTAGTATGGACGGCCTTTAGTCCTCTTTTTCTGCACTGGGGTCACTCTGAAGAAGACTGGGGTCTCATTGAAGGGGATAGATGTAGAGGTCGCAGCGTTATTCACTGCATATGTTCAGGAATGCGGCACTCTCTTTGTCAATGTTGATACATGCCACATCAATCAACTCCTTCTTGGCCTCTTTCATCTTCTTCCTCACCTCCCCCACCATGTTTGCTTTCTGGTATTCTAGACTCATGGCTGGTTTACTTCTTTTACCTCAGATTTATCCTCTTGTCGCAGAGGTCAATGATCTCTACGGTCACCCATGACATTTTCTTCTTTCTCTCTTTCCCAAGAAGATAATTTGTTGAATACAGCAAAACGTCTTTGATAATGTTAGTAATGGTGTCGATGTCATTGTCTAAGATATTCAGGGCTGCAAACTTTCCGCCATTATGTGCTTTAAATGTCGCTTATGTATCGGGATCTGTCAGTTTCCCCAAGTCAAATCTAATGCGATGATTATTGGTGTTGCGCTTGTTCTTTGGTATGAATGTGTGAAAATAGTATAAATGCATATTTTGACATCCCTAGAATTCCGTTATATATGATATTGATCTATAAATCTGTAAAATTATATATATCAACCATATAATTAAATGTTAAACAATGAATCTTGTGTTTTATCATTATTGTTAAGAAGCATAAACTAGCAGTTAAGTTATTTACATGAAGACGCATGGGTTTTGTGATTTGTTTGTTACTGTCGGTAACAAGTGGTTAGCTTGTGGCTAAGATATTAAATAGTAAAAACATCATTTTGAATGCAAAATAATCGAATCATAACGGAAAATGAACTTCTCTGAAAAAAGTAATTATCAAATATATGTATTGAACAATGTATTTAACTCAAAATCACCCAAAAAAGAGAGCGCATCGCTTCATTCTATACATAGATTATGATGTCACTAAGTTATTGTCACCTCTATACTAAGACGAATAACATCCCCCTGGGTTAGGCATTTATATTTCCGCTAAAGTAGTTTTCGTAGGAATGAAAATGTAAATAATGAAAGAAAATCGTTTTTTATCATATGTTTGAAACGGAATGTTGTTAAAGAAATGCAATTGTATTGTGTTTTAATGTTATTTTGAATCTCTGTTAATAAGACGGATAGCAATAACCAGTAGCAAGATTTATCCGACCTACTTTCGCTTTCACTTTTCACTCGTAACAGACGTGCTAACCACAATTACTTTCGCGTTAGTACACATGTCAGTAAGACCGGTGTGTACACAATGACATCGCTTTAAACAGCCATAACTTCATATATATTGCAGCTATTTCAGTGCGCTTGGTCTTATTCAACGCAGAAATGAATTTACTTTCAGGAAATGTACATATATTGCAATATTATTACATCTTTTGTGTCAAATTTTAAAACTAAAACGTATGAAAAAACATTCTTACCATTCTTGCCGTTTCATTATGCATCAAAACTAACTGTTCAGCGCCGTTTGAACCTTTGCTAGCATACATTTTAACTGGCCGATATTTTTAAACACAAGTGTGATTTCATTGGTCAAATTTTAAGAAATAACACTATACACATCTCGCTTGACCTACAAGTCATCGATTAAACCCGATCGAAGACTGAAAACTTCACGGAGTAAGGGCCATTTTGCCTGCAAATTTCACGGACCTTGGTGCCATAATTCACTAAAACGTATGAAAAAACATTCTTACCGTTCTTGCCGTGACATTATGCAGCAAAACTAACTGTCCAGCGCCGTTTGAACCTTTGTTTACATATATTTCAACTGGCCGACATTTTTTAACACACGAGTGATTTCATTGGTCCAATGCGCAGGTGTGTCTTTACTTCCAGAGATTTAATTCATTAATCGGGTCTGACCGATGACTTGCAGGTCACGCGAGTACATTTGAACACATTGTCGATTAGCAGTTATCATTAAATAATAACATTGCTTGATGCACGCACATAATTTTACGAGTTAACACATGTTCAATTATTATTATATATTGTATCCAGCTTATACTTTCGAAAATCCCTTATGCATGTGTTTATGAAATTGTTGAAAACACATATTGTCAATATTAATAATGAATTGTTTTCAAGTCGTTGTTTTCACAATAAAAAAAGATTGGAATGATAAATTGTATTTAAATAACATTTTTATATAAAACTTGTAGTTGTATCTACAAATACATGTATTGTTTGACAATATCATCCGTCATTTCAGCATATGAAACATTGACAGTACTTTGCATTACACTAATCTAATTAAGCATTTAAACATAATCCATATTAATAAAAAAAGTGAGAAAACAATTTAAATAGCACATTAACAATATAGTCCGTCAGAAATGAGCTTATTTTGAAATAGACCCGGCATTGCGGTTTATAGTAAATGTTTACATATTTGTCGATAGAGGACATGTTTCTGATAAAAATTCCATTTTTCATTTAAAGATAATTCACAAAACTCATTCTAGCCTGTATATGTAATATATTGACTGGTCATTAATTATTTAAATAGTCAGCAATAATTAATATGTGGCCATGCTAGACTGGACAACAATTAGGGTGGACAAGAGTGAGTAATGCAATAAAAACCTGAGCTCAGAAACTAAACAATTCAAGATAAAAGTTAACATCATTAACAAAATGATTACCCCTGGGGTATATTTATATTGACCCATACACATATTCTGGCCATGAGGTTTTGAATTTGTCGTTCGGGTTTTAAAAACGCCTATGCCTAGATAAACATTTACAGTCTTTGGTGCTATTGTTCCAGTCGGAATGTTCACTATCTTTGGTGGGTGATTGTTTTCTATTTGACGGACTAGCTTTATCCTTAGCATTTGCATAAATCCCAACGCTTTTGTTGTTTGGTTTGCTTATAAACGTTCACAAATCTGTTACAACTAATAACTCTCAGCAAGCTCAAACGTCAATTTATGAGAGTTTCAGGCTTAAATTTTGCACTAATAATCCTCTTCTTATCCTGGCTAAAACAAATACAAGGTGTTTCTATAAATATGTCGCTTGATATGGCATTTCAAACCCCTTAAACATGTCTCATGACATTCTCTCCTTTAAAAAACTTGCCTTGTACTATTTCAGGCATGTCGTCCATTTATTTTACTTAATTGATGCCGAATTTTGCATTATTGAGTTTGTGTAGCAACACAAAAGTATGGTAATATACGCTTTACCGATGTAGCGGTCCATTAAAGTCTCTTTCTGCTCGAAGATACATAATAATAAGTAATACCGCCTATCAAACCGCAAATTAGACAACACACACACGAGTGCGCACGCGAGCACGCACTCAAGCACGCACACACACACACACAAACGTGCATGCGGGCTCGCCTTGAATGAACTTTCCTATTTCCTGTACAACAGGATTACATGTATACTTGAATTTTACAATTAACACAAATATCCGCAATTCTGGTTATACAATTCCAAGACTGTTGTGTGTCTTACCATTGACTGAGTGTTGATAACCATTTGCAGATTGAGCTGAATAAAAACCCATCTATATCATTTTTATTTCAAATTTTCGGCAAAAACCATAATGGTTATGTCAACCATTATAAAGTAATTTAGCAACATAGTTAATAATTATAGTATAAATTGTTTTGTACATGCTTACCGATTATAAATCGAATTAAAATGTAAAGCATTTGAATTTAACAACTATACGTGCACGATGTTTACATCTAGTTTAAAATATATTATGAAGAACATGAGTAAAAAAAGTGTATTCTTATTTTAGTTGTCATTGTTCTGTTCATGTATAGGCAATAACAGATTTAATTGATTTTTTTGTGGCAAATATTTCATATATCTTACAAAATGACATTAATGAATACAATTATATCAGTCTAAAAGCATGACATTTAGATCCACTGGATTGTGATGGAATTTTAACTGCACAAGTTTGCATAAGCGACCATATTGGCTGACATTTTTGGTATAATCTTGAATTTTAATTTGATTAATTTACTCCCCAACCAGAAAGCATTATGACAGCATTCTAATTTAGGTAAAAAAAAAGCTAGATAATGGATAAAGGCATAATTATATAACACATGTATCACAATATTTGTTGTAAAAATGCTGAAACGGGCGGTCAACTTGGAAATCGTCTTGGAAATCTCAGGACACTCAATGATACCAGATCGGCATCATTCAGATTCTTGATTCTTGATATGTTTCAAACTATAAATCAACTATGCACACCAAAATACGGGTGTTTGACGTTTTCTACCGGATAAGTGATGTATTGTTGCGAATTTATGCACATCGTTTCAAATGTGTCGATACGGTTTGTTCTGAACCAATAATGTAACCACGCTGATAAATTGAGAAATTGCTGATAGTTGTGTTTATCGTTCAGATACCAACGAATGCGTAACTCAGCCTTGTAAGAACGGCGCCAAGTGCACTAATCTTCAGAACACGTACTCGTGCACATGTTCACCTGGCTGGCAAGGACACAGCTGTGATCAGGGTATGACTAAAAAGAAACTGTGACAATACGTATTTAATTCCCTTTAAATACGTTTCCGGTGGCTATGTTTTAGAAAGCTATTTCATACCCAGCCTGTACACGAGTTGCTTTTTATGATTAATACATGATTCCATACAATTTTACCGCGTAACGAATTGTATTACCGTTTCACAACTTTCTACACTTGTTATATATTTGTCTTGGCGTGTTATTAAATAGGTCGATGTCACCACAAATGCATAGGATTCGTTTGGCGCTCAAAGCTCTGTTGCACATGTTCAAAACGAACACTGCGTTTAGAGCATATTGCTACATTCATTATGCACGCCCTTTGTCCACTATGTTTATTGAAATACAAGTGTGTGTTTTTTTCAAAAAAAACATAATTTTATGAAAACGAATATATTTCAGATATCAACGAATGCGTGCCCGCCCCGTGTAAGAACGGTGCCACGTGCACTAATCTTCAAAACGCCTACTCATGCACTTGTTCACCTGGCTGGCAAGGCTTCAATTGTGATCAGGGTATGGATACAAATCACTTGCAAATGACCATACGTGTTTCATTTTTTTAATAAATTTCCGGTGGCTATAGGTAACAAACTATTTCATAACCAGTCTGTAAACGATTGGTTATTTTATGAGAATTTTATTATGGCATACAAATCAATCACGAAACGAAGTGTTTTCCCTTTTCACATTTTTATAAATGTGTTGAATAATTGTCTTGGCGTTTTGAGAAATATTTCGAAGTCAACTCAAATGCATGGCCACGTCCTTTGTCCTTTATTTTTAATTTAATATACGCGTTATTTTCTAATCAACATATTTGAATTTAAACGAATGTATTTCAGACATCAACGAATGCGCGCCCGCCCCGTGTAAGAACGACGGCACGTGCGCTAACCTTCAAAACGCGTACTCATGCACATGTTCACCGGGCTGGCAAGGCAATAACTGTGATCAGGGTATGGCTATGCATTGCTTGAAAATAAACACACATGTTTGATTGCATTTCAGCTATTATTATTTTTCTATGATATATTTTACAAAGCTTTTACATACTCAGCGTGTAAACTAGGGGCCTTATTTTTAATTATTGTATATTGTCATTGCTAATCAATGGTTTTTGCTTATGGTACTGTCATTTCACAACTTAGTATATTTGTTAAATTATTACCAACGCGTATGTGGTTTAACGTATTAATATGCATTATGTTATGCATTATGATATCAGTTTGATAGTGTTATACATATTAAAAATGAATTACGGAATAGAAGTTAAGTTTAAAAAAATGAGGACAATGCTTTCCGAAATTGCTGCCAAAGTCAAGATACCTCCTCAAAAATTTGCTACGTAAACCAAAATATAATCCAAATTGTGCTTAAGAATAATTATATGTACAATTAATAAAACCTTAGTAGAACTAAATTGAAAAATAGATGTTTTATTTAAATGAATATAACATTTGAGTATAGTATTACATAAACATATCGAAATGATCCTTACCATACCATACAATTTATATCTTTCTAATTCTAAGAATATATTATTTGTTTTAGAAATAAATATACCGATTTAATGGCATGAATCAACTTGGATGCCAACTTAAATACCATAAAACGTATTATTTAACATTTGTTTATTAAGGTCAATTAGTGTTTGTTCCAGTTTAAAAACGTGTTTTTCTTCTAATTAATCTTTTCTCTGTATCAGGTTGCCCGTACCATGTTGCGACAAACTTGTTCGATTCCTTCGCTTAGTCCTTTAAACTAGCTGTTATATCGCCTACAAGTATGTTAAGAGTTGTTTGCGGTCAGCATTTTAGTTTATTTACCCTTACAATTATCACAATATCCAACCCCAGTGTTTGATGCATAGATAGCGTCAGCAGAGAGCCATATGGTCGCGAAAAGTCTCTGCATTTAACCCATTTTGCGAATTCCAATTTTCTTCCTAACTGGTGATTCCATGATGATGGACAACGAGGGTTTCAGGACAGCAATACAAATGAGAGAATAAAACAAAACACGCCTGTATTATCAGCTACCATAGAAATGCAGATTTGTTCTGTGTCTACAGAATCAAGCATTTGCCTTATAATGATAGCGTCAGTTACTTTGTGGGTTGTGTATTCAACAGTTCGATTGATAACGACACTTTTATATATTTCAGTATCATGACCTCATGTATCGTCCAACGTGGTTGTTTGAGTGTACAAGATGTGAAATATTTCATTCGTGCAAACCACTTTTCGAATCAGAGAGATCATCTGGGTTTTTGTATTATTAGTGAAACATAGTATAACATTTAGTGTTGGTAAACCGTTTAATTTGTAAACCCTTCAACATGGAATTGTTTACCAGGCCTCGCCATACTGTTGGTGCTTAACTACATGTATCAGTAAAAAACTTAGAAGAAAACATATTTCCTCTTTTTTTTCTTATTAAAGACTTAAAGTCAATGTGAATGTAGTAATGTATATTTCCGTCTATTGGTCAGTGAATGGTATACAGATAAGAAGATCAATATATTACTGAACGTTGATATAATTATCAATATGTTGTTCAGACACTTCTACTTTAATAGTCGCTTTAGCACCAGATTATGAGATACCCATGATTCAGTAAGCATAGCAGTAGGTACTGGAGCCTATTCATGATTTAGTATATTGTGAATGTCAACTATCCTGGAACTATCTTGTAAGCCAATCACTCTTTAAAGGGACCTTATCACAGATTTTGGCATGCATTGAAGTTTGTCATAAAATGTTTTATATTGATAAACTGAAGTATTGGCCCTAACAATCTCCAGTAAAAAAACACAAGAATACAATTAAAAAAAGAAAAAAAGTGACCCTCGACTGGACTCGAACCACTGACCGCTGGAGTCCTGGATTTAAAAGTCGCCCGCTTAGACCACTCGGCCATCCGTTCTCCTGTTATTATGCAATGTATTTTTACTTTATAAAAGCAATCCTCGTAGTTTCACAAAATATAACGTCAACAACAAAATTTCCAAATTATTCGATCGTTTCGCGTTGCAACGCTTTATAATTTTCAGGTTTTCAAATCGTCAAATTATCAATGAAATATATATTTTAGAGCATGGAAAATGTTGAGTATTATTGTTTCCTCAAAAAAATCATAATTAAAACAAAAATGTGCGAATCTGAAACAACTTTTTTTTATTTTGTGAAAAGGCCCCTTTAATAAATCAGATTTATCTTATACTATTTTGTGTCTGCGACCCGTATGTGCTTTCTAGACACAACGTTGGGTTCATCCTTATTATATATTGAACAATACACATTCTCCGGACATGAGTTATGAAATTATGTCGTTTGGATGTGTTTCAATATATATATGGCGTTATCAACATTAACAGACCTTGATGGTTTTGTTCCTGTAAGAAACTCCACTAGACAGAATAGTGGTTGCTAATGATCCGACGGATCAATGCATTATGTTAACTTTCTTCGATTACCTGTTTTATCCTTAGCATCTGCACTAATCCGCTTTAAAATGTTGCTATTAAATGGTACTACTTATTTCTTCGAGATCTTATTCCATCCTGCTGCAAATATGGAAACTCAAACTCCAAACCATGAGAGTTTCAGGTTTCAGTAGTGCACCACTGATCCTCTTCTTACCATGGCGATATCTCATACAAGTTGTTTCTATAGACATGTCGCTCCATATATGTATAGCATTCAATACCCCTTGGACCATGTGTAATGAAATGATGTCTCTTTGTCTTGTAAAGTTTAAGGCATTGTCCACATTGATCTTATGCCGTTTTTCAGTTTGTGTAGGACAACAGGGAAGTATGGTCACATTAGCTAAACTGAAACCAAGTGCAGCGGTCAATCACCTTCTCTTTCTGTTCGTACGAACACAATTGTATGGAATATGACCTTAAACAAACAATCAACCCGCAATTTCGACAAACGACTGTCAGTAGCTGGTTTTAAAAATACATTTAAAATCATCAATTTTATATAAATTATTTTTAGTGGAAACTTTGCGCAAAACATCCTCTTGTCAATAGTCGTAATGTCCATACATATGTGGGTATGTTTTCCCATTTAAAAATTTCGAGACTTTTGACTCAATTAGCTTTTCCATCAAAAAATCAAATTAAAATGTAAATAATTTGAAATTTACGAATATATGTACATGATGTTTGCACTAATTGTAAAAGCTATTATTAGAAACAAGTGTATGTTAAATATAGATTCTTATTTTCCTTTTCGTTAATCTCTTTATGTCTAGGTAAAATAATACATGTAGGTGATGTTGTTTTGATATTCGTCAATGTTCCTTATAAAATGTCAGTAAGTCAAGTATTCATGTTGCTATAGCATGACATTTTGATCCGAAGGATTATGATGGATATTTTAACTGCAATCATTTGCACACGCGGCCATATTGGCAGACATTTTCGGTTTAAT
Organism: Dreissena polymorpha; assembly: GCF_020536995.1. Lineage (NCBI taxonomy): Eukaryota > Metazoa > Mollusca > Bivalvia > Myida > Dreissenidae > Dreissena > Dreissena polymorpha. The sequence goes on along the minus strand of NC_068360.1, from coordinate 55,592,242 downwards.
CTGGAATGTTACTTTGCTCAATTCACTCCCAAACTAAACAAAACATACTATCATTATATATCAGGTGTAACAGATGCTTAATAATGGATAAAGGCATGAATATATAACCATATATGTCAAAATACTGAAACAGCGTTCATCATGGACGCCAATGTGGATATTTAAGGACCTTCAATTACACTAGTTAGACCAGCATCACTCAGATTCTTGAGGGGATATGTTTCCAACCAAAAATTCATTACTATACACCCTAAGTCCGGGTTGATGTCGTATTATGCCTGACCTATAGGATTTTTTTTTGCTTGAAGCGCCGGATTTTGATTGGGATGTGATCCTTGTGAAAAGTCGCACTCTGTTGCACATTATCAAACGGAACACTGCGTTAAGACAATTACTGCTAAATTTAAGTGTTACCCCAGTGTCTTATATGTTACATGTTATATAAACGTTATTTTCCAATAAACATTAATGAATGTAATCGAATGTATTTCAGATATCAACGAATGCGCGCCCGCCCCGTGTAAGAACGGTGCCACGTGCAGTAACCTTCAGAATGCGTACTCGTGCACGTGTGTTCCTGGCTGGCAGGGAAATAACTGTGACAAGGGCAAGCTTTACTTATAGATGTGTATTGACATATCGAATATTGTTGATTTTTTTTTCATATACATGTTTACATGCATGCATAGGCTCAAAGTCGTCACTCTGTTTCACATGGTCAAAAGAAACACTGTGTTAAGACAAGTATTGCTACATTTTATGTGAACGCCCTTTGTCCAGTATGTTAAATGTATGATATACACGGGTATTTTTTAATAAAATTAATAATGTGTGAGCGTTATTTCAGATATCAACGAATGCGCAAAAGACCCGTGTAAAAACGGCACAACGTGCATCGACCTTCAGAATGCGTACTTATGCACGTGTGTACACGGCTGGCAGGGAAATAACTGTGACAAGGGTAAGGTATACTTGTTAATTTGTATTGAAAGATCGGAGATTCTTGATTAGTTCATACACTGTAGGAGAGTTTATATGCATGCCCGCTAAGAAGGATTTGTTAATAATACAATTGTCGGTCAGCAATAATATCACGCATTTAAAAATGTCCGTTTTTCTCCGAAACTAAGCTTTATCGTGTATTAACTTGTATTACTTCTTAAAAGTCTAAATATGATCATTGACTATTTTTTATTTCAACTGCAGTATCCATTTATTATCCGCATTTGCTAAATTAATAAACATACACAATAAATAAATGACGTTACTATACATACGTATCTTAAAGATGTCGACAAATGTGACACAAACTCTTGTATGTAGGGGGGCGACATGCAACTTTTGTAATCGAGTATGCGTTAGATAGATGCTATTACGCTTGCAGGCGGTGTGTTGTTGCTAGTTTAATGAATTGCTAACAAGGCGAACGTATGCAGATCTTGTCATCTGTGTCAAATCGATGTTTCTTAACGAATAATGTAACCACGGTGATTAATTTAGACATTGAATTGCATTATGTTTATCGTTCAGATATTAACGAATGCGATTCTGCGCCGTGTACAATCTACTAAATGACCAGACACCCACACTTTACACCCCTCTCAACCCCCCAGCCCCGATCCAACCCCGACCCCCAACCCCTAAATTTGTGTTTTTTGAAACATGGTTAATAACACAAATATTTATTTTTATTATTTCATTTTTGAAAGACCATCCAACCTTCCCACCCAAGAATGTCCCCCCATAAAACAAAAATGTATTTTTTTTAAAGATAAAGTAATAAATGACAACACATCAACACTATTCACCACTCTCCACCCCTACCCCTCATCTCATTTTGATTGAAGTATTGAGATAGGTCCCTTCACCTTTAAACAGAAAAATAGAAGAGCGGTTTGCACCCGCTAGGCGGCGCTCTTGTTAAATTCAAGTAACCAATGGCCTAAAACATATAGGACAATATATGATAAGCAACACTATACATAACAATTATCAAAAGCGGAGGTCACCGCCTTAAAATGGACAATGCAGAGAATTGGAGTTTCCAAAAACAGTTTAGTTATTAGCACTCTAATGGGACATGTTGATTTTCTCTGTTTTTTTCGCATATTTCTTAGTGTTGTGGTATTCTGCATTGATCAGTAAAGTTTAAAACAATTCACCGTACAATATTTTTTTTTTTACATTTTCAGTTTTGAACCCCTAAATTGTTTTTCCTCCATTTTTTCTGAACCATGTATTTACACAATTCACTCTCATTAATCCAAACATTGAACAAACTACACTTTTTAGTATGTATAATAGATAAATGCATAATATATACAAATATGTTAGTTTATAACATGTGAGAAAAGGAAAAAAGAAAATATAAAAAAACAAGTGATGTCATCATCCTTCGGAAAACGAGAAAAAATGCAATCCCTAGTCACGAGTCTTCTTTTAAATAAATTGTAAAAACAAATGGCAAAAGGAAATTACAATCTTCCAACAAAGAAATCATCTACAATATATGCTTGAATGAAAATAAAGAAAAAAATGGGAATCACCAGTGAAAACGAAAAGTTCCTGCTTTACAATCAAGGGTAACCCCATTTTCCAGAAACGCCACACTGAATTTGAGATTTGTATATGAGAGCATAAAGATGAGCTAACTGTTCAAAAAGTATTATAAATAGATACAAAAAGAGCAAAGGCCTATAATAAACTCATAAACATATTAACATGCATACAACTCATATATCATTTGTGACATGGAACCTACTCAGTGCAGTAAGATTTGCTTACCTAGTTTGAAATTGCACGATAAATGCATTTTTCTATAAATAAGACTTGAAAATTTTACACGGAAATAAGAACATTAATAATTAAGTAACAAGGCACATTTAATCATTCAACTATACACGTTTAAAAGAAAATAGCTTTATCAATTTATCAATGAGTAGTAAAACTAGTGATAACACTTAACTTATTATGACAAACTAAACAAATACATGATTGTCATGGTAGTTTTTTGAAGAATTTCGATAGGTTGGAATAAGTGTCTGCAAAAGACGCTTGGCATTGGTGACCCTGGGCTAACTGTCAGAGTTATTCATTATGAGAATGGTCTTAAGACCATCACGTTCAAAGATCATTTTAAGATGCATAAGTTTGAGTCCAGAGCCAGCTATAATATTTATATTGTTGCAGCATTGAACACATGAATGTTAACAAGAACACTCAGTGACTGCAAGTTCCTAGCTTGTTTCTGGGTTGAATTTGAGTCCATAATCTGTCTGGTTTCATTTTCCTCCTGCACAGGTAATCAGCAAAGCACTGAAAAGATAACACCATTGTTCCTTTGAAGTTGATACATGTATTTGCCTAGTAGTTATATTCAGGCAGGTTCATAAGAACTTCAATAAGTTTCAGTCGAAGAAAATTATGCATAATTGCAAATTGTGTATGAATAATTTAAACCATTTTTATTTATTAAAATAAAAAGTTTTGGTCTTTTCTTATTTATTTGAATTCAATAGGCCTTTTTAAAGTTGTTTGTATAAATTGACAACATTTTCTTAGTGTTATGTAACAAAACAATTATATACAGACATTCACTACATATGTCATTACTAGTATTATATATGCCCTTTTAAACTGGATTAATAAGTAAGTGTAAACTCCACATATATACATTCTTCATCCAAATGTTAATACCAAATACGTGTATTATACCTACTGGATATGGAACCGACTTTTAACGTTACATGTATTACTTAAAACATTGGTTCTACATTTACAATCACATAAATCAGTGAAAAACCTAAGTTCACTGCCATTTTATAAGTATTTCTGCTATAAAGGAGATGGATGAAACTTAATGAATGGTCATACCCGCATGTACTACCATTTTCTTTTGAGTTCAACTGATCATTGGAGCATTCAGTGCTGACAAAACAAGTAATTAACCCTTCCTGGACCACCAATATTGTTGACCATTGCTGAAATTTCAAAGATAATAAATATGCAGCATTTTTATTTGGATACCATAATACATAATTAAGGAGATCACACAAGTAGCAGTCATTGGCATATCATATTCAAAATAGTAATTTTAGTATTTGGGACATAATATACTGTTGTTTGTTTGAGGAAAACATCATTATTTTGTCATAGAATTCAAATATGCTGTCCTTCATTTCCATGCATTTACAACACACATTTGTCCTTACATGGCATATTTTTTATTTTTCAAAATGAAAGCAAATATTAGCCCGATTATGTAGTAAAAATCACTGACAGGGTGCACTTTTCCTACACAATCTACTTCACTCCAATTATGAATAATGAAATTTTTATAGATCTACTTGAAAATAAATGCATAATCCATGTACCTTCCTGTTCCGAGCTTTGTGTTGATAGCAAAACAAGGCATTTCTTTCTTGAAAAGTTGAAGACTCTTCTTTACGTGATGGGTTTTGCCGTACGATAACCAGTTCACATGGCTACAGTCATCACACAAGCATAAATCCACTTTATCCCCTTTTACTGCTCACCAACAATATTAAATTTTGTAAGTGACACGGGTTCTAAACGTTATTCTTTACTGGTCAAAATGTTCAAGCGTTTTGACAGTCGTATTTCCAGGAATCGTTTTCTTCATAAATATCAACACTGCCATGCATAAGTTGACGTTTATCATTAACTCCATTCACATTAAAGGGATCTTTTCACGCTTTGGAAAATTGACAAAATTGAAAAAAGTTGTTTCAGATTCGCAAATTTTCGTTTTAGTTATGATATTTGTGAGGAAACAGTAATACTGAACATTTACCATGGTCTATTATAGCCATTATATGCATCTTTTGACGATTTTAAAACCTAAAAATTATAAAGCGTTGCAACGCGAAACGATTGAATAATTTGGAGAGTTCTGTTTTTGTCGTTACATTTTGTGAAACTACGAAGATTGCTTATATAAGGTATAAAATACTACAAGTATATGTACTCGGCGGAATAGCTCAGTAGGCTAAAGCGTTTTTACTTCAGGACTCTGGCAGGACTCCAGGGGTCACTGGTTCGAAATCTGGTCCGGGCAATGTTCTTTTCCTTTTTTTAATTTTATTCTTGATTTTTTACTGGAGCTTTTACGATCCAATGTTTACATTTATCGATATAAAGCATTTAATGAATAAGTTAAAAAATGCCAAAATCTGTGAAAAGGCCCCTTTAATATGAACAACAATTACACTTTTATGAATCTTTGTCTTTCAAGATAGCAAATTGCTTTTTCTTTAAACGACCCAATATGTCAGGTACAACGTCGGCCATATTTGTTGTCATTTTATTTAGTTTGCGGGTCCTACATTTAGTATTTCATAGCGTATTTATCGAAAATTCGTAGTTTTCCGCCCATACCCGGATAACGTTCGGAGTGACGGATATGTAAGAAATATGGCGATATTGCCTGAAGTTTATTAGAGTGCTAATACCTTGAATGCTAGCTGAACCCCACACTTAACACATTATTAATCACAAAACATTCATGTGTAGAATACCACCTCATGTAGCTTTGTGGTACATGCTTTATGTTTTCTTAAAGGCTGATATAAAAAATTTACAAACCCAACCATATGCACACGTGCAGACAGAAAAAAGAAAATTTGGCATATGCTATGTTTATTCTGCAGCACTGACTGCAGCAAAATCTTCTGACCATATACAAACATGGTTATTTTTCTACAACACCTTTAGATACCTCTTCACAGATGATAAAGAGTAGCAACTGTGAATTGTAAGTGGATACATAGATAATAATTATAAGTTATATAAGGTGCACATTACTTTGACCTGAAGTAACAGATAACCGGTACTTAACTGTTATTCTGGCAAGAGTTATCATCACGACTATATAATATCAGGATGCATTGTCCATATTTTCATTTTTGACATTAAATAATGGCACAAACCAACACGTTATCTCAGTGTTCTCAAAACAAAAATAGAGTAAACAGTTATATTTTCAAAGTAAATAGCAACGTTGCACTAAAACAGGTATTTGTTGCACCTTGCATATGATTGTTTGGCGGAAAAGTAGCCATCGTCAGATTAATTGATTGATTGAAGAAATCGCCGGCTGCCGGTTCTTATGGATAAAACTGGTGTTCTGCAATTAAAGATTGTATATACATTTATTTAAATATTGAAAATGTTCATCCTTTCAATTTTATGTTAATGATTTAATTACAAGTACATGTATGTCAAGCTGACATTAGCCTTTTTGTTTTGGTGACAGTATAAAATAGTATTATGTTCCTATTTATTTTATCCAATCAGCTGTCAACATTCATACCAGGTGACCGTATATGTGTTTTTCGGAAGCGCTTGCATCCAAAATTATATTCCATATTGGATTGAGCGATTTATCAGAATATTTATGAGTTTTCTCAAAACGTAACCTTAAAAGTCCAGAAATCCAGATGAACTTCATGTTGAAATATCGCAGAACTTCCTTAACAAGTTTGAATAATAAGCCCTACATTTAAAACGTATAATTACAATAAATTTATAATAATGTCTTAGGTAGTTTTCCGTGAAAAAAACAGTGATTTCACTACCTCATTAAATGATGTGTTTGCTTTAGCTCTTTCGCAGAGTTGACTTTGCTGCTTACCGGTATATATAACCTGCATAATGCAAATAACAGAGATAGGATACTATGTATCTTATACACGTTATATCGAGTAAGGTCTGTTCAATACTGTGGTGTATTTGTTCACCGCTGACGTACTTAAAATGGACTCATCTAATATTATACATTTAACATCTTATAAAAAATGGTATTTATATGAATATACACTTGTATGCTGCTGCAAAAGTAGGGTAAACAAATAGCATTGACCTGCATGTAGTGAGTTACTTATATGAATTTGTTCAGTATAAAGTTAAATTAAAAACTATTTTGTTTTATATTTTCAAAGAAACATTCAAACCGCTGTCGTTTTTCTTTGTTATTGGTACATAAAAGTAACAATTTGTTATACAGGCTGATCAGGGACGACACTTCGCGCTTTTATGGCATTTTGCGTTTACAAAAAGTGTTTTCTTAGCAAAATCTCGTATAGGCCCAAGGTGTCGACCCAGATTAGCCTGTGCAAATTGCACATGTTAATCTGGAATGACACGTTTTGCACATGCATAAAACCCCATTTTCACAGACCAATCCAGGTCGCAACAGAATTTGAGGTAACTTACATGTAGTTATAATTGACCACTGTTATAAGCCTGTAAATTATGTGACTCAGCTGATTAACAAATTTAATGAATACTTGGGTAGTATATTTTATAATATATCAGGGTATCCGCATTTTAACTATTATTACTATTATTATTATGTCTGCTTAAAGACAAATTCTTTTCGGCATGTTTGTGGCGACTTTGGTAGATGATAACCACTGGTGGACAGTTCTTTAAATGATGATACACAAAACAAATTAATTATGGATAAATTAACAAACTTTTGCGTCAAAATCTCAGAAAACATCTGCATAAAATCGCATTTAGCGTTGATTTTTCAAAAACTCTACATAAATTTATTCTTTCAGCATGTCCTACCATGAAGTTTGGCATAAACTGTGCATTTGACTGTGGAAACTGCCTCCACAACCTGTGTGACCATGAGACTGGACTGTGTACCAGCGGCTGTAAGCCAGGCTTCTTAAGCACCTACTGTAGAACAGGTAACTCATATATTTACTTGTTTAACTCAGAACTGTTTTAGGATAATACATATAAATGATATTGACTCAGAGGGTAAGTTCCAGTCCAGTGAAAAACAGAGCACTAGGGTGCGCTGCAGTTCAGCTTATATTATACAGTGAAACCTACTAGCAAGTAAACCACTTTGTACCCAAACATACAGTGCTGACATGGCGTAACCAGTTTTTAAAACAAGTAAAAACATATATTGCTACTGATTGAGTCTAACTTAATTAACAGCCTTCAAACCATTTTTCATTTTTAAAACAAGTAAAAACATATATTGCTACTGATTGAGTCTAACTTAATTAACAGCCTTCAAACCATTTTTCATTTTTTCATTTATCATTTGTTGAAATTTGACACCAGTAGTAATAGTCTTAATAATTATGTTACATAAGCTCATGATTTTATTTAGCTTCAACTCATATGTTAGAAATTTTTCAAGGAAAATGCTACTAATAAAAGTTGTTAAACAATATACAAAACATATGTTTGTTTGCAACATTTATTAACATGAATACTAGCTGCCAATGCGCATTTTGGATTCTGGTTAGCAAGTTTGACTAAAGTGTTAGTGTGTTTTTAGCTCACCGGAGCACAAAGTGCTCATGGTGAGCTTTCAGGATCGCTTTTTGTCAGTCGAGTGTCCGGGTTCCGCCATCAACATCTTGCCGTGTTAACACTGTAGAGGCCACATTTGTGTCTGATCTTCATGAAACTAAGTTCAAAGATTTGTCCCAATAATATCTTGGCCGAGTTCGAAACAGTATCATGTGAGGTCAAAAACTAGGTCACTTGCCCAAACTTGGTCATAACACTTATCGTAATGTTTTCTCAGTTGAGTTCGAAAATGGTTCGTTTGGTTGAAAAACATGGCCGCCAGGGGGCGGGGCAGTTTTCCTTATATGGCTATAGTAAAACATTGTTAACACTCTAGAAGTCACATTTATGGCTCAATCTTCATTTAAATTGGTCAGAATATGTTTTTCTTTATATAACTCGGCTGAGTTCGAAAATGGTTCAAATTCTTTAAAAAAAACATGGCCGCCAGGGGGTCGGCTCAGTTTCCTTACATGGCTATAGTAAAACCTTGTTAACACTCTAGAAGTCACATTTATGGTCCAATCTTCGTGTAAATTGGTAAGAACATTTGTTGTAATGATAGCTCGGATGAGATCGAAAATCGTTCCAGTCCTGTAAAAAACATGGCCGCCAGGGGGCGGGGCAGTTTCCCTGATATGACTTTAGTAAAATCTTGTTAACACTCTATGAGTAACATTTATAGTCCAATCTTCATGAAACTTGGTCAGAAGATGTGGCCCAATGATATCTTAGCTGAGTTCTAAAATGGTTCCGGTCTGTTGAAAAACATGTTTGCCAGGGGGCGGGGCAGTTATTCTTATATGGTTATAGTGAAACCTTGTAATCACTCTAGAAATTACACGTATTGTCCAATCTTTTTGAAACTTGGTCAGAATATTTTTCCCAATGATATATCAACTGATTTCGAAAATGGTTCCTGCCCGTAGAAAAACCTGTCTGCCAGAGGGCAGGGCAGTTTTCGTTATATGGCGATTGTGAAACCTTGTTAACACTCTAGAAGTCATATGTAAAGGCCAATCTTCATGAAACGTGGTCAGCTTATTTGTCTCAATAATATCTAAGCTGAGTTCCAAAATGGGTCTGGTCTGTTGAAAAAGCATGGCTGCCAGGGGGCGCGGCGGTTTTCCTTATATGGCTGCAGTGAAACCTTGTTAACACTATAGAAGTCACATTTATATTCCAATCTACATAAAACTTGGTAAGAACATTTGTTTTTATGGCTGCTCAGCTCAGTTTGAAAATGGCTGCGGTCTGTTGATAAACATGGCCGCCAGGATATGGGCAGTTTTCTTTTTTTAGCTTAAGAAAAACCGTGTTAACACTCTAGAAGTCATATTTATAGTCTAATATTCATGAAAAACATTTGTTCTTATGGTATCTGAGCTGAGTTCCAAAATGGTTCTAGTTTGTTGAAAGACATTTACCGCAAGGGGGGCGGGGCAGTTTTCCTTTTATGGCGACAGTGAAACCTTGCTCACACTCTAGAAGTCATATTTGTAGTCAAATCTTCATGAAACTTAGTTACAACAATTTGTTTCAATGATAACTTGGCTAAGTTCCTTTATGGTTATGGTATGTTGAAAAACATGGCCGCCACGGGACGGAGTAGTCTTCCTTGAATGTCTTTATAGTGTAACCTTGTTTATACTCTACGTAGACATTACCAATGTACACTGTCAATGATGCAGTCATCTCAATATTAATTTTACCATTAAGATATACAATCAAATTGCCCATTTTCTATTTATTTTTGTTCATTTCTAAAGAGAATTATTATGATGACGATTGGTTGGGGATGAAGTGCAACACACATATTTATGCAATTTGAAAACACTGTATTAAATATTCTCAAAATTGCAAGTAGTAATATTGATTTCACAGAAAATTACTTAGGGGAGAAGCAACTGTATATAACTTGAATTGTGTTTGACCTCCAATCATGAATGCATGGCTTGTCATGAATGCACTCTTGTCTCTCCAATTAAACATATTCAGCCACCTGCTTATCAGCAACTAATTCATTATCTATTGACTGTGCCTGCATTGTACTGGTACAGTAGTATTCATTGATGCCTTTGTAATGGTTATGTGAGGATTGTGTAACAGGCGTGCAGTTTAAATGCCTTATTTTCAAATGATCATGAAACTTAATTAGAACATTACAATTGCCCCAGTCTTGACTGAGTTCTAAACCGGGTAACATGTGGTCAAAACAAAGTTTCTAGGTAATATTGAAGTAAACACACGTGAAGTGAATACTCTAGAGGCCGCATTTATTGTCCTATCGTCAGAACAATTGTCCAAATGATATTTCTGCTGAGTTTTTAAGGTGGTCACATGGGGTAAGAAACTAAGTTAATTGTTATTTAAACTTAAAACAGGTAACTTTACTTGACAAATCTTCATGAAACTACTTAAGATTTTGTTTAACAAATAATATCTATCTTTTCCCAGTTTGATAGTGGGGAACTTAGGGTCAAACTCGAAGTCACTAGGTCAACTGACAGAAAAAGATTATGAGACACTCTAGAGGCCACATTTATTGCCGGTTTTTCAAGATATTAGCCCAGAATGTCTGTCCAAATTGTATCTCGGCTCAGTTCAAAACTGAGTGATACTGGATCAAAAGCCTGGTCACTAGATCAAATTAGAAAAAAGCTTGCGAACTTTTAGAGAGGCCTTGCTTTATTTCATGAAACTTGGGGTCAGAATATTTGTATCAATGATTTCTCAGCTTAGTTACAAACTGGGTCATATGAGATCAAAAGCTAGGTCACTAGGTTAAATAAAATATAAGCACTCAATAAGTAACATGTATTTCCTAATTTTCATTACACTTGATCATAAAAATTGTCACAATCATTTCTAGGACGAGTTCATAGATATTTACATTGGGTCAACAAATATGTAAATTGGTGAAATTGGCATAACCTGTATGGTAGTTGCTAATTATGCCCTTATATCACCAAACAACACCATATCTTTGACATTGACAGATATTAAGGAACTGTTTAAAATGGTTTCCCAGAACTAAACAGCCACAAGTATTGTTATGGCAAAAAGCTTATTGTTCCAATTAAGGTAATTAAATTAAGCTGGCTTGCTATACTGAACTTTGCTTGTCAGAGATAATATATTGAATTTGAAAATATCAATAAAGGTTTTCAAAACAAAATTTCATAGAGACCATAACCCTAAACACAGTCAGTTTAATGATACAAAATAAAGTATTTTAGTGTTCCAATGTTCTTTCAGGAGGAGCAGTTTCAAATCTGATCACATACTCAACAGACAAGACCATTACTGTCTGGTGGAACCGACCAGATGAACCCAGTGTTGGCATTGTGGCCTACAAATTGATGATATACAATACATTCATGTGTGAAATTGTGCTGAATGTTACAGAGAGTTATATAGCAAAGGTTACTAAGCAAAGATACAACATATCCGCTTAAAGCTCAAATGGGCATTATGTATGCCACTCTTAATGAAGGGACACTGTCAAAAATGATTTAAGTGATCGCTCTTAGTCTTTGTCTAGTCAATTCAATTATTGTCCATAGGAAATGAAAATCAAGGATTATATATACATGTAATGACAAGCATTAATATATTTCAGTATATTCATTTGAAGAAGAAATACTGCCTCTATTTCAGCCAATGTGCTCGACAGATAGAACCTCTAATCAATCCCCAAATTCGTTGCCCCTGGCGTTAAACCAGAAGCAAATGAATGTAACATTTTCCGGACTGAAACCAGATACCAACTATATACTATATGTCATGGCATACACAGAGGAAGGCATTGGGGAAATCAAGAACATCACTCTAAAAACACAGATAGCATGTACGTGTTATGGCTACTTAAATCTGAACACCTGATATTTTATCTTTTGAAGCCAATATGTCAGTCATTTTATGCCACCTCTATCAATGGCAGGATATAGATTTGCCCTAGTCCTTTCGTCTGTCCATCAGGTTTTTGTGTCGCCTGTTACTTAAAAAAGTAAATTGTTTGAGTGATGAAACTTTTAAACAGCGTAACATTATATGCACTTATTTTAGCTCACCTGTTCACAATACGCTTATGGTTAGTTCTTATGATTGCCTTTTGTAAGTCATCTGTCATCCCATGTGGATTGTCAACATTTGCCTTGTTAACATTTAAGAAGCCATATTTTTTGTCTGATCTCCATGAATATTGAACAGAAGATGTGTTCCTATGATGTCTTTGCCGATTTCAAAAATGGGTAACATGAGGTCAAAAACTAGGTCACTTGGATAAATTAAAGAAAAATCTTGTTTATACTATAGATGACACATTTATCATCCAATTGTCATAAAACTTGATTAGAATATTAATTGTTCTAATGATATATCGCATGAGTTCGAAAATGGTTCTAGTTTATTAAAACTCATGGCTCCCAGTAGGCAAGGCCATTTTCGCGATATGTCTACAATGAAACCTTGTTAAGGGCATTTTAATCTTCATGAATTTTTGTCAGAAAATGTGTTTGTTTGGTATATTAGCTGAGTTTGAAAATGGTTCTGGTTCTTACAAAAACAAGCCCGCCAGGAGGCCATGCATTTATCCTTAAAACGCCAGAGTAAAACCTTGATAACACTCTGGTATCTAATATTGTTTGATATGGGGCCAGGAATTGGGAAAGCGTTTTGACAAAAAAAGGAAAACACGTGTTTTGTTTTGTGTTTACGTACTGCAATTTTATCCATGATTTAAATATGCAAAATTGTATATATATATATATATATATATATATATATATATATATATATATATATTTATTTATTTATTTATTTATTTATTTATTTATATTGCTCAGCAAATTAGCATATTTATCTTTTTTCAATGGGTGATTTAATTTAGTACCAGTAACATTTTGGAAAAAACTCCACTATTCAAGAGTATGTTAAACCTCATTTTCATGTTATTGTAAAACCTTTCCTGTGTTATTTGAAAAAATCTTAGAAAACAAATAATTATCTGCTTTTTAATTAAGTTAAGATGGTGTATAGATTGAGTAAAAAACAAACCAGATTTTCAAATGTTTATCCACAAATAGGATTTTCATACTCCTAATTTTATAAATATGACATGAATACACTTTAAAACCAACAAATACTTCATCCTCAATAATTATTTTTTGAAAACATTTCATGTTTTCCTCAAAATTGGTCTTTTCTCCTTAATATTGTATGGTTGTGTTTTCTCCTCAATGTTGTAGGGTTAAGTCGTCTGCTCAATATTGCAGGGTTGTGTTGTCTCCTCAATATTGCTGAGTTGTGTTGTCTCCTAAATGTTGAAATGCTGTGTTGTCTCCTCAATGTTGCAAAGTGTGTTGTCACCTTAATGTTGCAGGGTTACGTTTGCTCCTCAATTTTATAGGGTTACGTTTTTTCATCAATATAACAGGGTTGTGTTGTCTATCTCTATGTTTTTGCAAGGTTGTGTTTTCTAATCAATATTGAAGGGTAATGTTTTGTCCTCAATATTGCCGGGTTGTGTTGTCTCCTCACTGTTTCAGAGTTGTGTTTTCTCCTCAATATTGCAGGGCTGTGTTTTCTCCTCAATATTGCAGGGTTGTGTTTTCTCCTCAATGTTGCAGGATTTTGCTTTCTCCTCAATTTATTATCGTTGTGTTGTCTCCTCAATATTGCAGGGTTCTGTTGTCTCCTAAATGTTGCAGGTGTGTATTTTCTCCTCAATATTGCAGGGTTGGCATGTCTCCTAAATATTGCCGGATAATGGTTTCTCCATAATGTTGCAGGGTTACGTTTGCTCCTCAATTTTATAGGGTTACGTTTTCTCATCAATATTACAGGGTTGTGTTGTCTATCTCTATGTTGCAAGGTTGTGTTTTATTATCAATATTGTAGGGTAATGTTTTGTCCTCAATGTTGCAGGGTTGTGATGTCTGCTTAATATTGCAGGGTTGAGTTGTCTCCTCAATATTGCAGGGTTGTGTTGTCTCCTCAATATTGCAGGGTTGTGTTTTCTCCTCAATGTTGCAGGATTTTGCTTTCTCCTCAATTTATTATCGTTGTGTTGTCTCCTCAATATTGCAGGGTTTTGTTGTCTCCTAAATGTTGCAGGTGTGTATTTTCTCCTCAATATTGCAGGGTTGTCTTGTCCCTTAAATATTGCCGGATAATGGTTTCTACATAATGTTGCAGGGTTGTGTTGGCTCCTTAATATTGAAGCGTTGTGTTCTCTCCTCAATACTACAGGGTTTTGTTTGATCCACAAAGTTGCAGGGTTGTGCTGTCTCCTCAACATTGCAGGGTTGTGTTTTCTCTAAAACATTGCAGGGTTGTGTTGTTTCCTCAATATTGCAGTGTGGTGTTTTCGAGTTTATATTGCAATGTTGTGTTGTCTCCTCAATGTTGCAGGTTTGTGATGTCTGCTTAATATTGCAGGGTTGAGTTGTCTCCTCAATATTGCAGGGTTGTGTTGTCTCCTCAATGTTGCAAGGTTGTGTTGTCTCCTCAATGTTGCAAGGTTGTGTCTTCTTTTTAATTTAATAGGGTTGCGTTTTCTACTCAATATGGCAGGGTTGTGTTGTGTTATCAATGTTTCAGGGTTGTGTTTCCTCCTCAGTATTGCAGGGTTGTGTTTTCTCATCAATATTGCAGGGATCTGTTTTTCGCCTCAATATCGCAGGGTCGTGTTTTCTTCTCAATTTATTAGGGTTGTGTTGCCACCACAATATTTCAGGGTTTTGTTGTCTTTTCAATATTGCAGGGTTGTGTTTTCTCCGCAATGTATCAGGGCTGTGTTGTCTCCTAAATGTTGCAGGGATTTGTTGTCTTCTCAGTATTGCAGGAATATGTTGTCTCCTAAATATTGCAGAGTTGTGGTGTCTACTCAATATTGCAGGGTTGTGTTGTCTCCTCAATGTTTCAGTGTTGTGTTTGCTCCTCAATAGTGCAGGGTTGTGTTGTCTCCTCAATAATACATGGTTTTGTTTGCTACTCAATATTGCAGGGTTGTGTTTTCTCCTCCTATCCGGTTATTTAAGTGAACAAGTATGGGTAGCGAATGGTTTGGTAGGGTAAATGCATGTCCTTAAGTGTTAAAATAGCACATTTTTAGGTAAATGGCATGTTCATTAATTTTATATTAAGCAAAGCAAGAAATCTTTTTATCGTAGGATGCAGACAATTCAATCATTGAAAAACATTGCACATTTTTTGAAATAGTTATAATGACTGAACATAGAACTTGAACACACTATCGTTTTTGCTTATTAACCTCTCAATCAATTTCAGTGCCTGTCCCAGTGGAAAAGCCTGCAGGATTAAATCTGTGGTTTATAGCTCTTATTGTTGGTATTCTGGTGTTAATTGTCGTGGTCCTTATCATGTGCTATAAGTACCGGAATAGAGGTGGAACCTCCCCATGTAAGTATACCAGGGTTCATTAAGTGTATGCCCGTTTGCCGTTGCTGGGTGTACATTTGCGAGGGCAAGTGATTGACTGTGTTATATTTCGTTTGCAATGGATCCTTGTCCTCAGATTAATGTTCACCAATTTAAACAGATTTATTTTTTAATTCAGCCTGTTAGTAGCAAATCAAACTATCAAACTTGAATTTTTGTAAGATCATTGCCAGAAAAACAATTGTAAAAATGTTCCTGAAAATTGCTTAAATATTTGCATTAAAACATTGATACGCTTAGTCGGTTTTATTATTTGATATACTACATTTTGTAATGCGTTATGAATTTGGTTGTCAACAATATTGACTTAAATATTTGGCATTACTATTTCTTCCATAGGGGGCTAAAGATGAAAAAAGCATCTTTGCCCTATTGGCAAGTGGAGGTCAATCCTTCAATAACCCCCCACCCCATGTATATGGACATATTTTAGGGTGAGATATTGGATTGCAATACGTAAAGGGTGTTGAACAAAAGGGTCAAGATGGAATGTGGCCAGTTTTGTGATTAATTGGTATAATTCACTAAATCAAAGGATTTCTTAGTATACAACTTTTTTAATTAATGGTTCTTTTTATTTCAATCAAATCTGTGAACAAATGTATATTACATTTTAAAATATTGTGTAGGCTTTTTGCATTTCCCAGTTCAAAGGAGTAGTAGAGTTGATGCAAAAAGGTTCAGGGTGCATCATTCTTCTATTTGGCTCGATATCTTTGCCTAAGTTTTAGACATGGGCTCAATGTGGCGGTATTCGGAACAATAATAATAAGAAAAAGCAGAATACTTAATATTTCTACAAAACGGATTAACATACATTTCCTGAACCTGAGGTTGATCAGCGACAATTAAGCCGGTTAAGCAACATTTCGAATACCTAATAAAGATGAATCTTTATTGGAAAGAATGACAAAATACTTTCATGGTAATATATATATCCCATTAACAAACTCATTGACCCAATGTAAGTGTAATAAAAGTTTTAGATATTTATTTATTTTACACATAGTTACAAAGTCCCCATGGATATCTGTTGGTCCGTAGCCACAAACTTGTCCGATGGTGTTCTCTTACACTTTTCAACGTACTAAATTCCAAATTGTAGCCTTTTTTTCTTACGATGTAAAGTTACGAATGTCCACTTGTATCGTCGTATGCTATAACTTGCAAAATGTATGGCCCCTTTTCAATTTTAAATTAACCGCAATTTGTACACATATTTTCCTTTACTTTTTACATACAAACTCACTCGTGCTTTCTTATTTTGTGAAGTTGTGACTTTGCGATTTTAATCGTTCTGATTTGAAAATTAGAAAAGTTATGCCCTCTTTTTAACTAAGAATTTTTGTAACTATATTATTGTTAATTTTGACTATATTCGGAAAAATATACATCACTGAAACTCCAATATCGTGATGTGCTATATTTGGTAGGTAACATGTAACTTAGGATCTCTTATTAGTTTCATCATACTATGACCCTGGCCACACCAAGGGGGTCAAATAATTTACATCAACTTTAAAATCTTGTACTCTGAAATCACAAGGCCCTAGGGTTTAATATTTGGTTTACAAAAATGTAATGTGGTTCCCAACAAACTTTGTTAAAACATGACCCAGTGGCCAAAGTGGCTAGCTATCCCTTATTTGTAATTGTTACAGCTTGCTGCATATTACATCATGGCCCCGTGTTCACAAAACATTTTTTGCAATTGAAAATCGATTTTGCTCGTCATTGAAAATGGATTTCCATTGTAGTTGATAGGCTAAAAAGAAAATCGATGTCAGTTAAAATCGATTTTGATTGCAAAATTGTTTTGTGAACACGGGGCATGGTGTTGGAAACAATCTCTAATGTGACACGTTTTAGTTCATTGTCTTATTATACATGTACCAAGTTTCAATATTTCACGATGTAAATATTTCATTATTTGATGTGAAGCAGACCCATTCACACGGATGTTAAAAATGAGTCGAGCTTTTAAAAAGACGGTTTAATGCATGTGCGTAAAGTGTCGAGCAAGATTAGCCTGTGCAGTTCAGACAGCTTATCCGGGACGATAGTTTCCGCTTTTATGGAATGTTTCGCTTAAAGGAAGTATCTTCTTAACAAAATATTGAGTGTAATCGGAAAGTGTTGTCCCTGTTTAGCCTGTGGGGATAGCATAGGCAAATCTGGGACGACACTTTATGTGCGTACATTTAGCCCAGTTTTCTCAGAACGCGGCTCAAATTTCAAGACACGAAATTCCCATTTAATGGGAACTCGACCCATTCACAGAATGTTAAAAAATGCTCTTATTTTAGTGCACACAAATAAGAAGAAGGCAGGCAACAACCCAGAACAGGAATTGAACGATACTGTTTTCCAGGATTTGGGCAGAGTGTAAGCACCATGAAGTGTTACCTTTCTTTTAGACCAGATTTTGAGGTAAACTTTAAACTAAATGTTTGACCTGAGTAATAGAAGTGTAAAAGTGTTATGTTTGGTCTGTGTAACCCTTGTATGTATGTAATTAGAATGTAACCTTTAGACGTTATTTCTGACATGAGTGAAAGTACAGTGTTACTTTTCTGTCTGGCCTGCGTGAAAGTGGAAACTATATGTCTGGCTTAAATGAGAGTAGTATGTAACTTGTATGTCTGTCCTGAGTCAGAATATGAGTGACCTGTATGCCTGGTTTAAGTGAGAGTAGACTTAAACCTTTATGTCTGACCAAAACAAGATAAGTGTGTAACCTTTATGTCTGGCTTGAGTGAGAAAAAAGTTTCACCTAAGAAATAGTAGAGTGTTATCTTATTGTCTGATATTCTTTCTTCAAAATAGCACTTACCTTTTCTCCTGTCATTACAGTGATGACTTTAATGACGCTTCCAGTGATGTGGAGACCGGTTTGAATGCAGAGGTAAGATGGGATATGGATACGATACGGTATGAGATAAAATATGATAAAATTGCATGATATATGAATTGGTTTACTTAATTAAAATATTATTACGAAAAATGAGATAAAACGGGATAAATTAACATGTGGATAATATAAAATGAAATCATTATAGCATACAATAAGATATGAAATATATACAATGAGATGATTTAACATGACATAAAATTGGGTCCTCTAACTTGATGTAACGAGATGGTATGAGCTTAAATCATATAATACAAGAATCGCTTAACTAACTTAAGATGACATTAGCTATAAGAGAGCATTGGTTGAACTTATATGATCTGCGTGTGGTTTATAACAAAATGATTCGAAACGGGTAATGTTCTGTTACAAACAATAAACGTTGTTTTACATTTTAATTCCTGTTATTAGTTTTGAATGAAAATCGATATTCTGCAAAACTAACACATGACGTTGATATAAGACTGGTTAAATTATCTCGAGATATCATGAGATGAGATATCCTGTAAGATCGGAAGAAATGTGAATAAATACAAAACAACATATGGTATAAATGATTTAATGGAAAATATGTTTAAAAAAACGTCAACAGTTAGATATAAACTGAAACAACGGACAACACACAAATGCTATAAACACACGCATAATGCTATAATTAAACATTTATAGACATACAGTTTTCGTTTGAAAAGATGTGTTGCATGCAATCACCGTTCTTAAATATACTGAATAATTAGTTTTGTATTGTTACTTTTTATGTTCTAAGTCAACACTGAAAGTTAGACAGATTTTTCTCATATTTATCCTGCACTTGATTTCATATTCATGGCAGTATATAATAGTCCCTCATTTACGGAAGTTGTGGTTTCATGCATATTCCTGAAGTGTGTCTCAGATAAGAGTGTGCAGTCCGCTTTCCACTTTTTTTGTAATTTTTCGTTTACATGAAGTTTCTTCTTAGCGAAAATCCAGTATATGCGGAAATTGGTGTCCCTTTTCGGACTGCACAGTCAAATCTGGAACGACACCTAAAAGTTATCACCAAAGGCACTTTTATTGACAAAGATTAATTGAATGAAGTTTATTTTGTAATTTTCATTGTTATACAGATTTATTTTGGCATTTATTCATATTGTTAATTGGCTAACAAACATGACTTGCAAAGCTATATGCTCTATCAATGCAGTTTGATTTTAATTATGACGTATATATACGTCTTCTCACATTTATATTCGTATGATTGTTCACCGCCAGTATAGTTTAAAGATTAACTGTATACAGAATCTGTAAATGTTTGCTGAATTAAGGGATACGTAATTATTTAAAAAAAATGTTAGGTTTATCATAGTACCTAAAGATTTTAACTTATTCATGCAATGAACTATTTGTTAGCAGTTTTACTTATATGATTGTTTAATAAAAATTGTTCATGAAACGTAAATTATTTTGTAATATAAAATTAACTTATAAAATGTCAGTGTTCCTAATGGCACTAGCCAAAATGTTTTAATTCATTTTCTAGACGCGGCCTTTTAGTTGTGGCAGTGGGGATGCAGACTGTGTAAAAGGCAGTGAATTCGTGGAGGACGGGTCGGATAATATTGATGTAAGAAGGGACATGATAGCTCCAATAAAGCTAGTATGTAGAATGCAGTGATCTAGTGTAATGTAATTACTTATTTATTGAACGGTTTCGATCCATCGTTGCAATGTCACTTTAGGGTATTCAGTGTTCCAAATGTGATAGGATACATGATTGTTTGATTATACTTGGTTTATAGTTTCCGTCTTCAAAATGTCGGTTTTCAAATTTGTGAACATCGTAAAATGGTGAATCGAATGTGCTTGCTAAAGAACGTTCTTGGTTGTTTTGGTTCGTTGATGACATAGTTGATATGATATCATACTTGTATACAAGTTCTTTAAAGAGCTGTTCAGGTTTTATTTACCCATTCAACTGCTTCGGGTCCAACTTAATTAATGCTACGGCCATATAAATTAATCATTCTGAACAAACCGGATTAAGATAATCCCTCGCTGCCCTAACAGCCCTCTTCTTAGTTTCATTTATGAAAACAAACGATATGTAACATGTATTAACTAAGTGTCTTTGCAATAGGCGCGGCGTTTTAGTCGTGGCAGTGAGGATGCAGACTGTGGGAAAGGAAGTGAATTCGTGGAGGACGGATAGGATAATATTGTGGTAAGAAGGGACATGATTAATGTATTATGTGGGAATCAGTGATCTAGTGTAGTGTAATTACTTATTGTTTGAACGGTTGATGTTCGCTTTATTCTCTTTTATTATTATTGTTTATTGTAAATTATCATTCGTATAAATTCACAAATGCTACGGGTGCATCTTAATTAATGTTAAGGGCTCATCTAAATTAATCAGTCTTGAAGCACACCGGATTAAAACAATCCCTTGCTGACGTAACAGTATTCTGCTTAGTTTGATTGATGAAGACAGCCGATAATGTTTCGTGTAGTAATTCATGTTGTTTGCTATTGGAGCGGCCTTCGAGTTGTGGCAGGGAGGATGCAGACTTTGGAAAAGGGAGTGAAGTCATGAAGGACGGGTCGTTCATCGGATAATACTGAGATATGAAGGGTTATCAAAGATCGAAAGCCGCATTTGCATAGGATACACTGATTTAATCTATTGTAATAACTTATTGTTTATATGTTTCTTTCTTTCTGTGAACTGGCACTATGAGGGTTATGAAATGTTTAACATCCTGATAGGAGAAAAAAAGGCTTGACTATACTTCGTTGGTAAATATTTTCCGTCTTCACAATCGCAGTAATCAAATTTGTGAACATCGTAAAACACGGTGAATCGAATGAGCTTGATAAAGAACTTTCATCTACAATTAGTTGCTTTTTGGAATACTCAATTATCAGGTTCTGTGGTGAGTTGATTGGTATCATTAAATTATATACGACATCTTTAAAGATATGTGCATGTTTTAATTTCCATTTCTTTTTAAACTTACAGAACCTAATTTTAAATAAAGCAAATGATTGGACTCGAATGTGTTGATCTTGTTCATACAATTTCACATAATGAGATTTCGAATTTGTGAATAACATGACTGTTATGTATGTTTACCTAGTAACAGGTCTGCAAGCTAATTTCTTTGTTTCTTTTACTGTTATCTTTTTCGAAGAAAATAAAGCTTTAAAAAAAACATTTACATATGTTTAAAATTATTTTATGTTAAAGACCACGTTCATATTGTTGTTCCAAAATGTTTCGTCACGGAAATGGCGTCACACGAGTACGTCATAAATTGCATAATCAAGTGATGAAAATAAAATACAGAAAGCTGGTTCTGTAATATATTTTTAAAGTCTCTATAACGCTCAAAATCAACGAACATTTCGTAAAGTATTTCGTAAAATAAAGTTTACACGTAAACAATCAGTGTTCCTTATAGAAATAGCCACAATTTCAACGCTAGATGTGGTATAATTACATAGATTTCTGTAGATACAAAATGCTCGTTTTTATTTATTTGTGACCGCAATAAATTCCATGCTAATTTCCCGCAAATATATCTATTCACACGACACACGAACACTAAAATAGTACCATGTTAAAACCATAATAAAAACGAGCATTTTGTATCCACAAACATCTATTTTACCAGACCACATCTGGTATTGAAATGTCGGCAATCGCACTAAGGAACAATGATTTTTAATTGTTTAGCTTTACTTTAAGAAATATTGTACGAATTTTCGTTGATTTCGAGTAGTAATGTTACTTTAAAGAAACAATTGACGACTAAGTACATTGATGGGATAAATCGATAACTAGTTCGGTGCCGAATAAAGCGAAATTCATTTTGCTCGGCCCGAAAATCTGAACCACTCAACATGTTAATGGTTGTTCATTGCTGAAATTAAATAGTATTGAATATTAAAATTATTAATGGTTCATATAATTGTTCATGTTTGAATAGTTTGTTCGGTATAATAAAATAAATATAACATGTCTGACAGGGTGACAGTAAATTTGTCAACTTTCGGAAAAATACTGTCAACCTTGGCTTCGCCTCGGTTGACAGTATTTCCTCAAGTTGACAATTTTACTGTCACCCTGTCAGACATGTAATATTAATAAAATAAATCCATCAAAAAAATGATACAGTGTTTATTTTAATTCACATATTGGGTGCATAGAACATGACCTTTAACGTTTAATGTTTTATGTGCGAGTGCTATCCTGAATATAAAACTTTTGTTGGTGATGAAACCCTGTCATAAATAAAATATTACACTGGCGTTCTAATTTGATAGCTTTACATTTCACTACTTTAAATGTAAATGCATACTTTTTAAACAATTTTCATTGACATTTAATATTATATTTTGTATACTACGGAGTATTGTATAATGTTTTATATTATTGAAGTGTTCTACAATTAGATTGGGTGCTGTGATGATGCATGTGCGTGTTTCAGGCACTTTGTTAGTAATATATGTTGCTTTGTTGATTGGATGTTACGTAGATATTATAAGAAATATGATGCTTCTGTCTTTCTTTCTCCAAAATAATTGTTGTGTTGGTCTGCCATGACAGATTTGATAATAATAAAATAGGTTTGGTATTTTAATTTCATCATTGTTTAACTTGAGAATATTATTTTAGTTAAACAAAAATGTCGAAAATACAAAGTAATAACAAAAAACATGTTTATAATTGTAGAGCACTGCCTTTAGTTCTTTGTAATCAAAATCTATAAATTAATTATTCGGCGCTCAGATATAGTACAGATGATAGTTTTCACTTATATGTGTATACTTTAGTATTGCATTGCAATGTTTATTTTATGTGAAGGATTATAATTTATAATAAGCACAAGCTTTATAAATGTTTTGTTTGTTTGTTAAATGTAAAGACTTTTCAGCTCAAATGGTATGCTACCTTCAATGATAGACATAGCATCAAACTAAGTGCATTTAAGAAGAATAATGTTGTGAGCGATGTTGGTACATACATACCGCAGGAAAGAAATAAGCACCAGCAGTGAATTAAGTCGATAAAGGTTTAGACATTTTGCTTCAACTGTTAACGGCCAGTTCAGTTAACAGACTGATCTTTTAAAGTAAATAAAATCAATAAAGAAGGAAACAGTATTCTCAAGCAACCAAACATTATTTGATTATATTATTTAGAATTAAGACATATTTTTAACTTTTAGTATTTCATTTGCTAAAATAGTCAGTACACTAAAGTTAATGACTGGTATCTCTAATTTTTATAAGTGATAAGTGTGCTTTAAATATTTTGTAATGGGTTCCTGCCAAATGTCATTATTATAATTTGTTATGAAATCCTATCAAAGTCCCTTGTAAAGTTGTCAGTAGTTTCGCTCCTCAACACCTTGAAATATTATGTCATTATCATGTTTTAACCGTTTTCATTCGGCACTCTTATATGCTTAATGTTCATATAATCCCAGAAGTTCATGTTAATATTCAAAATTTGATTTCACTATATTAGCGTAAAAACACCATTGCAATGTTGTAGATATATCATTAGGAAATGTTTAGCTCACTCAAAAGCAACACAAAGTAATTCTTAAACCAAATCTGTTTTCTTTGTAACAGTGTGATCAAATACAATTCAGGAATGTACATCTGAAAGTTTTAATCATTAAGAAAACTCTAGTTATGTTGAATCTTTAGTTTGCAAAAGATATGATTGACTGGCCTTTTATTGCTTTTTAATAGTATATAATTTTTCCGTCGAAACGCATAGTAGATTTAAATATATCTAGTATTGTAAGAACTTTATATTCCATGTAATGAAAATTAAATTGTCTTTATCATTGCTATACATGCCAGAAATGCCATAAGTTCGATAAAGGCATGTCTCTAAGAGAGAATAACAGTTTTTAAATTAGAAAAAAGGCTCAAATCGGACAAAAATAGACATGCCATTTAAAACCAAACATTATTATGTGCAAACAGTTTACATTAAAGTTAAGTATTAAATTGTATCATGTGCTTGCAATCTGTGTATCAGATACAATATTTGCACATTCAACCTATTCTTTCACTGGACCAACAATATACTTTGTTGAATGCTAAATGTAAAGTTTCATAATTATTGTAAAAATTCAAATATATGTTGAATTTTTGCATAATAGAAACACGTTCAATAATCAAGTGACAAATGTGAAATATATTCATATGTTAAGAAAAGTAATAACAACCAATTGCGGCAGCGTTTTATGATTGGTTCATGTATATTTAAATCTGTGTGTCTTCGCTTCAGCTGTGTTTTTACCGTGACAACATTCCGGCATATTGCCAACATGTCATGTGTGTTTTGTGAATTGAACTGTTGATATTAATCACATATGTAAGTTTTAACAAGTTTTGTATATTTGCTGTTAGCCTCATATATATGTTTTAATTAATTTTGTACATTTGATGTTAGCCTCATGTTAAAAAACTAAGTTGATTAAGAGTTTTATGTCAGATTGACATCAATATTTTCAGAGTCAAGTATTTAAACTCATCAATAATATTTACTCAAACTAAGTATCAACTTTTGTTTTGTGAGAATTGAAGTATTATTATCTTCTGATCTTTTAAACACATGAACAATTGATAAGCATAATCTGAGAGAATATATGATTTCACCATGATACTAAATTGTATTCTGCATCTTCTGTCTGATGTAGTGTGATGTGGTAACCTAAACTCCTATAGAACTCATGCTTATTTTATTTCCAAGAAAATTAATTCAAAACCTATACATGTATATGAAGATGTAGGAAATTCGAGCTGGAATGTAAAGATCCTATAAGATTACTCGACGACTTGATACTCAAGTTAATATATCACTGCTTTGTGTGTCATTTCAGCTGTTTTCTGTTTATCAAAATGTGTTTGTGTGTTTCTTATATTGATGCTTTTATTAAATTATCAAATGTAAAAATGATGTAAATACATGTAAGGCACCAACCAATAAACGTTTGTTTGGCTCATAAATAAATATATAGAGGATATTCGTTGGATCTGGTGGAACACCGATTTAAATTGACGAGTTATCATAATAAATGAAAATGTATTTGTTCCATGATCATGAGTGAGGAAAAATCGATAATCCACCATTTCGTTTTATTTTAAGCTTACACATGATTATTTTTGTATATTCCCATTCCGGACCATATAATACCCCCGTTGGGCGCCCATAAATGTTATTACATGTATATTCAAGAGAAGCTTGTCCGTATGTTTTTATAAACATTGAATGCAGATTAATCGCCCTTGCTAACATTTGTGGGCCGCAATGGGGAAACCAAATATATATTAAAATAGTTCCTGTCAAATAACAGAAAAATATCGATAATTGTCCCTGTTAGTTTTCACTGTCTGAAACAGTAAAATATCAGCTTTGATTAACTGATATTTCTCTATTAACAATCGGAAAGCATAAAATAAACACGAATTATATTACGAAATGTTTTATTTTAAATTGATTGTAATCTATTTTAGTATTCCAGATCATTAATTAGCTTATATTTGTTATTGAACATTCTCATTGTTCAGCTTTATTTATATATGATGGTACATTTGCAAATGATTCATATAACCCTATCAAATGGAGGATCGCATTCAACAGCACTTATGTTTTTGTGTATTTAAGACATTGCCAAATACATAAAACCAATTATTTTACCTTAGAAAATTCCGACTTAATTTGTATTGTTCTGTAAATATAATATTATTGCTTGCAAACTGGTCAATTCTAACTAGTTGTGTATTTAAAAAGACGAGCATTGAATCAGCAATTTTCGCATTCAACAAAAGCATGTGTAATATGAAAATAGCCATGCTTCTATATTTTAGTGTTAAGGTAAAAGGAAGGCAATAGTTGTTTTTTCTTATTTGTTGTACTGTCTTTGAATACCAGATTAATTTAAAGGATGTGCTTTAACACGAAACAATACAATATGATATTCGTAACTTATCTGCCAACGGGTTTGTTTACAATAACAAATAAGAATTAGAAATGTCAGTGTTAAGGTAATGAAATTGCATGTTTCATGTGTGATATTGTGTGCACATGATACAGATGTATTGTCGAATTATTATAGTTACACTTAATAATATAACTATGTACAACAATTTAAACATTTGTGCATATCAATAATCTTGTCCATTTGATTCATTTTAATAATTTCACTTGACATGGTGAATGTTATGCCCACAGTGTATGCTAAGAGATTGTATTTATAAATACAAGTGTACGCATGCGAAAGGTGATTTTGCCAGGTCATATGTTCAAATAACCTTTCCTTAATGATGCACTTATATAGAACCACCTTGTTGTTGTACATTTCTTATTGAGTCAGGTCAATGTAATACCCTCGGTGTACACTTATAATTTTATATCCCATAGTCATTGTATATTACGCAAACGCCGGTCTCCAGTGTTTTGTATGTTTTATTAAATGTGTTCTTCTTAAAATTTGACCCAGCATTTGTACAAATCTTGCAAGATATGTACATTTCAAGAAAGGAGTTTCATTTCTGCGTTGAATTAGACCAAGTTCGTGAAAATCGCTAAACAACTGATGACGTTATGGCTGTTTACAGCGATGCACCCCGTTTTCGAGTCATTTTGAGTTTTCAAGAAAAAGTTGATTTTTCGTTATAATTTGATTATTTATCGTTCAAAATTATGTTTGAAATAATTAATATCATAGTCACACGCTAACAACCTGTGCTTATACGGAGTTTCTTCATTTATTTGGAAAAATATGTTGAGTACTTACATAGGGTTAATTTTTGCTTTTTAATCCTAAAACTTGCAAGCGTGTTAGTTTTTGTTTTCAGCGGTTCCGAGTTCGAATGCCGTTGAAGGCAATATTTTTTTTTCATCTTCATCTAGCGATTGTAGTATGTTCAGACTATTTAAAACATTAAATGTTAGTTAGTTAACACATTAAATGACCGTTTTCAAAAAATAAGAAAACTGTGAACAAGTCCCTTCAAATAGTGACCAATGAGTGCTACCAGCAAACAGTTCGTCAACAGAATCCATATCAAAAAATCCTTTCAAAGGGAAACATCACACGTTGGTTACCGCCATGGGTAATTAAAGACATAACATATTAAAGACGTACACACACAATTGACAATTTGAAAAAATGGTACATCCATCTTTTTGTTTCAGGATTTAAATTATATTTCAGGTACAATGCCATCTTTCAATATTTACTTTTTCTTGCGAACAGATATATACCGTTGTATTTCAAAAGAGGCGATATGTGCTCTGCAATTGTGTAGCCTTAGCTGTAACTGTGTATTGCCATTATATATGCGTCGCGCTCGGGAAAACCTTGCTTGTGCTAATCTGGGGCGATACTGTCCGCTAGACTTGATTATAGTTCCAAAGAGAACTCCTCTACACGAAAATAACCATAAAGGCGTTAAGTGTCTTCCCTGAAATGTCTCGGCGGACTGCACTGGCTTCTATGGGACGATACTCTACGCACATTCATTAAACCGGTTGTCCCGGAAAGCGACTCTATTATGTATTCCCCGTAATACACCCCGTTATTCACCGGAAGAAAACAACACATTTCTTTTGTATTCTAGCAACTATTCCATAAGAAACATATTGATGTTACAACTGATCCTTAACAACGTTGTCATGTTTATGGTCAGCGATGCCTAATAAGCCCCGCCTTCTGCCTGACTCAACCTTATAACCGTTCGATAGTATCATCAGAAGTATCTAAAAGGCCAACAGACACGCCGGGTATGCGGATACTTTGATAACAGATGGCACTTCGATACCAGATAACAACAAAAGCCACGCGCGAGAGTTAAGTTCTTCAGCTTTTTTGAATTTATGTTCTGTTCATTTGGTTTTCAGACACGTAACATTGTTTGGTCGATTAATGGTATAGTACTTCGTATTGCGGAGCAAGAAAGTCGTGATAAAAAACAGTGGATTATAAAAAAGAGATTAAATTGCATCGATAATCGTCATGAATTCGATGATCAGTACGTATTTCAACAAAATAAAATACTTGGAAATAAATCAAGAACCTGCCAACGAATCGAAATAAAAGATCAATATATCCATTAATGTTACAACGTGTTAAATTTTAGTTGAATAACGTTTTTGAGGAAATTCAAATGTTTTAAGAGTTGGATACCAAATTTTCATGGACACTTCTTTTACCGATCATCTCAAAGAAAATGGCACTTCGATTCCAGATAACTCGACACTTTTTACCAGATATAACACCCGCTATTTAGTGAATCAGAAAAGCAGAATTTGCTGTGGAATACTGCTAAAGTAAACAGGCTATACATAAAAATGTATGTACTGATCTAAATTAAAAACGAATTACCGAAACATGTTCTTATCTCTTTGGAATATGATAATAAAAGGGTAAAGGAAGTGTACAGCTCAATATAAAGAGAGCACCAATTACAAAGGATTTTATGAGGTGTATTGGCCGCTTTAAGACTCCTTGCTCCCCTTATCTAGAGTCCTGCCATAAGTTCAATTAACACAGTCGTGTTGATCCACATGATCCGTTGTATTTTCAATTATCTTAATCTCAATTTACCACTTAAAAACAAGTTTATTATTTAGACAATTATTTTCGGTCGTAACTTGAAATATATAACTTTGGAAATACGCATTTGAATCTTATTTAAAATTTTCACATATAATTTTAATTATATAAATTAATAGTGATAAGATTTTCAAAATGATTGGTAAGAATATCTATAATATACATAAATGCATTTTAGGTAGAAGATAAAACTCGGTTATCAGAGAGCCCAATTTGTTGAAAGTCTCTGTTATCCGAAGTGCCCTATATCGGGAATCAAAGTATCCGCAACTTCATGCATACCACCTATTAAAACATGCTCTATATTCGTTTATATTTCATTTAATACTATCAAAATTTCAGTATTTGAAGCACAGAGATTACTCTACATGCTGGAATATCATACAATTTCTTGCAATATTTCTAAGTAGTTTTATTTTGTTAAAATGTTTACTGTTCATCCAGTTTATGCTGTTTTCCGACCGAATGTTCTGTTTTTTTGGTAAAAATCTTCCATTCTTCGGTGATGTTTTTCTTTGCAATACAAAAAGATACACCATTTATAAACTCGACCATGCGCCTTGTCTAAAAAAACTAATCTTTATGATATAACTTTACAACAACTGATGAACTTACCTCTCGCGCTTGGCTTTTGTTGCTATCTGGTATCAAAAGGCCATCTGTTATCAAAGTATCCGCATACCCAGCGTGAACAGACACGTGCAGACAAATAATAATAATATGTTATAAAGGAATGTACTATAATAAGATTGAAATTAAAACGCTGACACAAATATTTAGTGCTAAAATAGGACGAATTTGATAATTGGTAATTTCCGGAAATAGTTCAGTAATTTCCGCCTTTATTTACTCTGATAACGCACGGTTTGCACTGGCTTCCTTCGCCGTCAAATAATACTCTTTGAAACAAAGCATATTCACGCTGAAGGGTATACATTTGATGGAGATGCGGACCACCATGATGAACGCGCCCGACAAGGCGAATGCCTCGATGAACATCTCATACAGATACGGCACGACGAACTGGCCCAGGTTCGTGCAAATGGTGAGGCAGACCAACGGGACCCCGTGATCCATGTGGAATACCCAGCTGACCGTTATGAAGGCCGCGAGGTAGCAAGTGCACATCCCCATACATGTTAGTGTTTTAGTCGCGTTATGCGAAAACTTGGCTTAATGCATGTGCCTAAAAATGTCAACCCAGATAAGCCTTTTCAGTCTGCACAGGCTAATCTGGTTAGACACTGCTCGCTTAATTGCAGTTTTCGTTTAAAGGAAGTTTATCCTAAGCGAAAAATAAGTTGATACAGAAAGCGTCGTTCCTGAAGAGCCTGTATGGACTGCATTGATTAAGCTGGAACGACACTTTACGCATATGCATTTAGCCTGTTTTTCCAGAGTGTGACCATTTGTTAGTCGCAAGATCGCAAGAGCACATCCCCATACCTGTTTTTATTGGTCATACGTTGGTACCATTTGAATGCTTTTGCCGTTATGCAAAAATGGGTCTTATGTCATATGCGGCCTGCGCATCCGCACAGTCTGGTCAGGAGCTACCCACTTCGCTATTGCGCAGACTGGTAAGAAGCTACGGTGGCCGTATATGGCATTAGACCAATTTTCGTATGACGCGAATTATGTTTTATAAAGATAAGTGAAGAACACTCAGCTCACGTTTTGCCATCAGATAGCAACAGAACATTACCATATCTGTTATAGGGAATAATAAATTTAAGTTGCGTGAAGCGAGGCTTAGAAAAAACAACCACGGGCCCGTATTTACAAACCGATCCTAAGACATAAGTCTAAAACAAACCCGGGCCCGTATTCACAAACCGATCCTAAGACATAAGTCTAAAACAAAATTCCAGGCCCGTATTCACAAACCAATCCTAAGACATAAGTCTAAAACAATCCCAGGCCCGTATTCACAAACCGATCCTAAGACATAAGTCTAAAACAAACCCGGGCCGTTATTCACAAACCGATCCTTAGACAGTCTAAAAAGGAATATACAAAAAACGGTCACGTACTCAAACTTCTTGAAAGTCAAGTCTTGCGTGGTACTTAATGCATGTAGTTATTTAACTATTTATTAAGAACAATATGTTAATGATATAAGCACAAGTGTTAGCCTGTATGTATGCAAAATATGGGCTATTTTAATTGAGTCTAAGACTATACTTTATTCTTGTTAAGTCTTAAAAGAAGTACGGGCCCTGAACCTCAAACCTTTTGAGTTGTTTGGTTTTATTATGAACGTATCTGGTTTCGACTCTAACGTGATTTGTTATGTTATTATATTAAACTTACAAATTTACTTTGAGCATAATTTACCCCATACGTAATCAAACACAGAAAGTAACGTATGTTGTTTATATGGATTATCAGATGATTTTTTTACGATGAAAAGGTTAACATAACATGATAACAAATACCAAACACAATTCAAGTTAAATTACAGCCTTACACTAAATGTTATTATGAATCAACCAATAAATGATCTATATGACCGCAGTCGCGGTAATACAATTCTGAACAAGGTCTAGGAACATGCTTGTCAATGTTCTCATTTTAATGCAGGACTTTAAATAAGGCGGCATATAAGTGACACATTGCCCGTATTAACCGGTTTACCCCTACCTGACTGCTCGGATGTCCGGCCGTCTCGGCTTTCATTCTGCCATGTATTGATTGAATATATAATAACTTAGAACAAATGAAGACCATCATACGATGGCCTGTTAAACATGTTAAACAACCGGTTCAATATCTCAAAGGTTATGTCACATTTAAAGATACATTTTCACGTTAAAGTAAATTGACAAAACTAAAACAAAAGGGTTTCAGATTCCCAAATGTGTTTTGTAGCTATGATATGTGTGAGAAAACACTTCTACTGAACATAACCATGCTCTAAAATATCCATATAATGCATCTTTTGAGGATTTAAAAAACCTGAAAATTGTAAGGCGTTGCAACGCGAAACGATTGAATAATTTGGAGAGTTTTGTTGTTATCGTTATATTGTGTGACACTACGAGGATTGCTTATATAAATAATAAAATGCATCACTAATTGTAATATAACGAATGGCCGAGTGGTACACACGTTAGACTTTTACTCCAGGGACCAATGGTTCGAGCCAAGTTGAGGGTTTACTGGAGATTTTTAGATCCAATGTTTGCATGTATCATTATTAAGCATTTAATGACAAACTGCAATAGATGCCATTTGTGAAAAGGTCCCTTAAAGAAATATTTGACAATTAACCTTCTTCAACAATTCCTGTGACATCAATAGCATTGCCAAATATCGATGAACTTTTAACATATAAAGGCACAAATGTAAACCTTCATAAGACGTGACTTGTTTAACACACGTATTTATGCTTTTGATGTCAAGGTAATATGTAAAAAGGACTTTACAAATGTTTCCATAACAAACACAAACTTTTTTGGACTGTTACGTTGTCATTGATTATGCAACTTTAAAACAACTGACCACAAGTGATTATCAACAAGAGACGGTGTGCCTCGTGCATAGTTCGTCTCCTTTTGTAAAAAGTCATGCACACATGTACAGACCAAAAATAAAATTTAGCTATCGAAAAGCTTAGGTGGACTTTTGAGTCAAACTTGGAATAGGAGGGCATCTGTTACCTTTTTGAATACCCCGTACATTCTATTCGTTCCAATGGAAGCATTAGGCACAAGTGATTGCAAGCCTACTTTACGACATGAACAATAAATTCATCAAAAACTAATACGCAAATATAAAGTTAGGATAGCATGTACTGATCGAAGTCTATGTCAGCCTAGTATCCAATTACCCATACTGAAACGTTCCAATACTGGGAACGTTGCCATGTTATGTTTCTTGTTAAAATTATGATATCAACAATATGGTACTTATATAGTACAAGGCAACTTCCAACGAAAGCCATTATTTAAAACATAATGATGGTTATTTGCAACATCACTGTCTTATTGGTAATTCACAGAGAACACATAATGGGCTAATTATAGCGTTGTTTTCTCTTGTTCTTTAGGATATTGATTTACCTCCACCCTAAATGACGTGTAGTTTTGATAACTTGCTCAAGACAATTTTCTGTTAATCGCATTAGTGGGTAAATACAGCATATGAACAAAGAAACTGATAATGGTCTTCCTGCCACACTTAACACATAACATACACATATTATCGTGAAACCTGTTTTCTGTTGTCTTATTTTCATCTCTCATAAAACATCGTAATTCGCTTTTTTTAAACACTTGCCGTCATATTTTACTTAAATTAACAATCTCCTGGAATATTTATTAGCAATAATGTCCGGATTTCCATTAGCGGGTATTGTTTAACTGATGTGTTCTCCATTTGAGTCTCATCAATCACTCACCGAAAACTATAATCACGGCCATAAAATCCCACAATATGCTGTATCTTAAATGATGATCTTCAATTCTGCACGACTAAAATATAATAGAAAGCCTCTTCCAGTGCATGTTATATTTTATTTTGACACTTAAAATGGATCTCAGTTACAAAATATTCTGAACATAATGTTTTTTTTTGGAATATAATGACCTCGAGAGTTATCAATAAATAACGTTTGCACAACATGTAAAGAATGCTTTAACCCACGATTATCCTAATTGGCTTGTTGGGTACGTGGAAAGAAAAAACACATTTTGTATGTCAACTCGTAACAGTCAATCTCGCAGGTACATGCTATACTAAATATAATTTTAACAATAACATATATTGATGGACACGGCTGCCAGCTATGTGGTGCAAACATGTTTCTAATGGTCAATGTAAATGAAGACACATAGAGTACACATGTTATTTCTTATTCAGGCATTGATTTAGAACAACAAAATCAGTCAAATTTCTTATTTTCTATTGTTAAGCAACCAAATAAAGTCTCAACTGACAATAAAGAGCATATGAAACACACGTGCACTATTTTTATTGACAATTGGATGGAAATGATTATACACAAAAGGAATGATACATTTAAATGAACCATATGCTAAAGAACAATTACTGAACAATGGTCACTTAACTATTTATGGACATGGACTTACTATGTATTTATTAGAGACCATAACATCTTATTTTTCGAATTTATTATTGAAAATTAAATTGTATAATTAGAACTTTCATAATTGTATTGATTTTAGTTTTAATTATCATAGCATAATTATAAACGTTGTGATTAGTCTTCGATTGGTTGCATAGTGTATATGTCATTTGTCACATTTCTTAAATAAGCGTGTAGTTTTGTCAATATTTTTTTTCTTTGAAATTGTTATGATGTTTATTACTTTTATTTTTATGTTTATGTGTATCTTTAGTACGACTAATAGTTATAAACAGACAACTGACATCGTCGTAACTGCAATTTATATTTAAAAAATGCACGCAATATTTTTCACACTTTAGTAAATAAAATATTGCCATAGTATGAGTGTATTATTCTAGTCAATACCTATCATGAACAATCTTTTTTTTTTACTCCGCAAACACTAGCATGAAATTAATACAACATATTTGCTTGACAACTTGAAAACCTGTAAACATATACCTTGTCCATACAGCTTGACACCAAACACGGTGGCTAAAATCCAATGAGAAGTTATATACAATACAAAACACGCAATAGGAGACGTGGTACAGTGCTTAATATTCTATTATATTGTGTCGACCGATCAGTGTCATCAGGTCGCAAATTATATTGCAACGCCGTTATGAATTATAAATTAACAAATATACGACATGACATACTATCCACTGAGGGTCTTTACATTGGCAATAGCGTTGAGATCACATTAATGGCGTATATTCAAGCTATGCCGGTATAATAGCGAAAAGGCAATTTTCAACTATAGTCCATAAAATATAATGCTATGACACTATGATAAAGTGTATCAGGTGAATACTTATTTTGGCATGATTGAGTATACTGCATCTATAATTTGCATATGCTCGGAAGTCGGTTGCGTTGTGTATCTTAAAGTGTTAAGTGTGTTCCATCAAACGTTCATGAATGCAATCCACGATGTCACGGCTTTTACGCGTGACATAATTTTTCCATAGCATGATTATAAGATGTCGGTATTGAATTACGGCGTTTACAAATATAAGCAAAGTCTGGGCCTCAAATGTCAAAATATCAACATGAAGAACTCTTTAAATGTTAACGACACAATTTAACCAAGTCATTTTTATGATTCCACCAAACATAATAGTTCATGCTTGTTCATATGTTATGTCGTTGTAATGACAGAATAGGTAACAAACTAATCACAAACGCAATATGTCATATATTCTTTACACATTTCAAATATGCCATTACGTTTTGAACATTTGGTATCGGATAATAAGGGGGTTCAACTTTATGCGCTCGTGTTAGTTTTAGTAATATACGTATTGTTAATTTTCAATTACTGTTCATAAAGTGTCATTTTTAATTGAATAACTTATTGCAATTTTCAACAATATATTGCGTTCTTATATTGCCATACAAACAAAGTCGGACATTGTTAAACATGGGCGATCACATATAATCACGTATGACACAGATCGCGACGCTCTTCGGCATTACAAACATACAATCTTTATGGTATATGTACCAATACGTGTTAGATAATGTTGAGGTTTTATATTGTTCAAGGCCTTGACATCAGTTTTTTTTTCCGGAACCACAGTAAGACTGTTATTGTAATTAAAAAATATTTTTACAATGTATAAAAAATGCACGTAAATATTACAATTTAATAATTATTTCAGTATTGAAGTCTTCCATGTATCTGTAGCAAAAAGGGGCGCTACATAATTGGCTTATTCACCAGATATTCATTAAATGACAAGTACTTCATTGAAGTTGTAGAGCTCGTTGAGTTTTCGAAAGTTTAACACTGTCAAACAATATTTGTCAGTAGAAACCAAACTATGTGATTTTTGAGAAATTGCTGGAAAGTTTGAATCATAGATAAATATATTTCATTTTATTGCTATGTATGCTAGTATTATAGATGAAGGGGATAAGGGTTCACACTATTAATTTCACCGTTGAGTGTGTGTGTGTTTTTCAAAGAAGTCTTGTTTATTGTATCTATTTGTAATTAGTTTTAAAATGCTTTGTGTAATAAATAAGTGTTCGTTAACATACAAAGATCGAAGTAAGTTATTAGTGGTACAGTTTGCATATATTGTGACGAATATTCATATTTTCATAGTTGAATCCATTGAATGAAGGTAATGCATTATGTGTTGAAAAATACAAACAATTATTAATAACGTTATGTAGTAACTATTCATTTAAAGAAAATGTGTATAGCACGTGGGATATTTGGTTTAAAAAAGTATTATTTCATGAACCATCCCTATAATCACGCTGTCTCTTTGACAATTCCTGCACTGGGTGATGTATGATATTTTTCACTACTTTACGATTTTAATAATGCTATTTTTTCAAAAACGGTGTTGTAACGTTTTAATTCCATATTAACAATTTATCACAGTCTATAAACATGAATGTAAATATTTCATCATTTGATACAATGTTTGCTATTATCAAAAATCTCGCCTATTTCGTACTATAGTCCGGAGTCATATGTATATGAATATGTTCGGATGAAGAACATTGAACTTGAAACGCGCTATTTAGATTTTTTTTTCTACTTAAAAAATACTCTGTATCAAGCTGTTACTTAACTGTATATGTTATCGCAATTAACGACAGCGCTCAAGAAATCGTCCTTTTGCAAACCAGCTTTATTAAGCTAAACGGAAAGTAAAAGAGCGACATCTGCTCACCTTCTTTATATACCCGGTCTATTAAAACTAATATAAATACGTTATCATCATACTATGTTAAATATTACAATGTGGCCGGTAATACTACGTCTTATTTTGCTATGACTGCATCTATTATGTGCAAGTGTCTTTCATTCAAGCTAGTCGAGGGAAGACCAGCAAACATATTTGAATGTCCAAAGTGGTCACCCGACTTCTGTGTTTAATACTATTTTAATAATTTAAAAAGAAATGATCTTATTGTTGCAACTGTATGCCTGTATCAGTACAATATCGTTGCATATACCATTATTCAGTAGGGACAAACAGCCATTGAATGAACATCAAACGTTCCGAATACCCGTTGTCGGGCTTCTTTAAAGACAAACTACAAATATCAATTAAAGTGCGCATAGGGAAAATTTCAGTCAAATCATAGCATACATTTGAAGAAATAGATACAGTCATATTGGATTTAATTGTTTTGCTAATCTAGCATACCACCACATTCAAGATCGCCCGATCGACACGAAGAACTATGTCACTAAACTATGTGACTATAAATGTAAAAAATATTTCCCATGAATGACACTACTAAATATGTTTTGTTAAGATTAACAGACTCAGGAAAAACAACGCGATAATTCAGTACATAAAGCACTTGAAAATGACATTACAAAAGTACAATGCCGTTAATTCCAATTCGACAGGATAATGAGTAATTAAAAAAAAATCACTCAAAGAGTTTGTTTCACACGTGTTATTAAACGAAGAAAATTAATGGCTCCTTGGTTAAGTGTAACATGTAATATGATCTTGCTTGGCTAACACAGAAGCACTCGTCAAATATTAACTGGTCGCATTGTCTTAATACCTACTGAATCAGGTTTGACAATAAATTGTCGTGATGTTTTGTAGAATTTATTTGTGTGACAATATTTTCAACTAAATAGAGTACAATCACTTAATGATAGGTAATTGATCTAATGATATTATCATATGATGAAGTGAATATGCATGTTCGTTGTCCAACTCGGTAGAAGTAGACAGGTTCCAACATCTTTGTTCATGTTTATATCTAAATCGCGTAGTTGTAGACTCATAAGTCGTAAACAGGTGTTTACTTACTAATTACATTGTTTCGCTATTACATAGCGTCAATATTAGATGATATTTGATAGAAAATAATAATTGTATGTAAAATGTGAAGTTTCAAGCAATTTGCTTTGTTCAACACAAAAGCACACACACAAATAGATTTAGGACCGTGATTGGTTCATACAATCATGTAGCGCGTTGGCTCTCTCTACGTGCTTGCACTCGATAAACGACGCTATGTTGACGCGAAACTTCGCCTTTATTGCTTTTAAGGTCATTGTAGCAAAATACCATTATTACGGTCTATAGAAATGGCCGTTAGCAACTATTTTTCGTCGTCAATTAGGCTGTACTTCGAGATTTTCTATGCCTTTACGATAATGTCCATGCTTGCGATTGCACAGCCTCGGCATTACGTAAACGTAATGACGTTATTCGATATTGTTGCTATGGTGCTCTATTTTTGTGTAGAGTAATTTGCCTCTTAATGAGCAAAGCTTATTCCAACTAATTCTTTATTTCCTAGATTTTCTAGAACACATTTTTCTTCTATAAACGTTCGTTATCTTCAATTGAAGAGTGAAAAACGTAATAGTGTGAGTTTGTGAGACAAAACCTAATATGGTGATCTAGAGATTTTGATATGTATATTAACATACATTTCGCATGTACAATTGTATATATATATGAACTGTGAGCCTAAGCTAATATGAAACATGGAATACATTACTTATTAAATTCAATGTAGCATGCACATTAAGTCCATGTTCATGTTTGTTGTACCCACATGTTTGCCCTTTTATCGAAATTATTAGTTTAGTTGATGCTTTAAGTATATGAATGATTACTGTGTAAAATTATCCAATTGTTTCATGGTATGCGCCCATTGCAGGTTGCAACTACTAGGGTGTACACAGTAAGAGTGTTTAACATGGATCAAATACAGGAGGATTTAACAATGGTTGTTGGCAATATGTTACTTTTTTTATCACGGTTTGAATACGAGTGTCATGCTTGAGTTTTCATGCTGAATAAAACAGGGCGGATAGTGCCCTTCCGTATCAATTACACTTAAGTGTTGGGAACATCAGAGATGACCCTTCAAATCAAGAAAAAAATATATATATGTGAGTAAATCTGGACACTTCACAAGTCGTCGACTTGTTAAAAGTTCATTTATTGATTTGCAAGCACTTTCCTTCGTGACTGCTATCGAATTATCCGATATTATTATATTCGTAGATCATGATTTAACTCTCAACATTTACATATTGGAGGATTGACTGTATTAAGATTTATAGTTCTGGTCGTAGTATTACTGCGGTAAGCATGCTTATCTAAACACAAAAATGAATGGACACAAAACGTAAATACGCACTTCAAAAACACGCAACAATATATATTCTTTTTTACTTAAACGTTACGAGTATTAGAGTTATTATTGATGTTTCAACACGTACCTTTTGGTTTAATATTTTAATATAAGTTCGTGTGATGAAAACTATAATGTATTTGTTTAGCCTAACATCTTTTGCTGTTTTATGCACTTTACCATATTTGTATCAGAAAAATATATTTGCAAATTGTTATCCGAATTAATGCGTTACCAATCTTGTATATATATATGACTTACTTGGAGCAAATATGTGTTGTTATGTTGTGTAGTGTTTGTTTTTCCCGTTGTTGTTTTTGTTATAATATGTTTTACATGTCCGGTATATATAATTTCGAGTGTAGATTTATACCAGGTAGGGTTACATGACTAAAGACATCCTAAATAATGCTCTTTTTATGAAACTGTAATGTGTGGTTATTTATTCGATCTCGTATTCTCGCCTTTATTTTCGAAAGCAACATACCATGACATAACATTAGCTTAACTGTCTTATAAGGATTATTCCGTTGTTCATTTGCTTAGCAAATATACATAGTGAGATAACACGTATATCACGTATTTAACATAATTAAAAAGTTTTTGCAGGTATATTCTTTCAGGAGTTCAAAATACATTTGTACCAGTGTAATGCTTATATTTCGAATACATACAAGTATATATATTATGGTGCTTTTCAATTTTTCGATCATAAACACCTATTATAGTAAAAGATCCATATATTAACAGTTTGTTTTAAATGAAATGATTTGAAATCCTTAATTCCAATATACTAAAATCAAAAATATTCAATAATATATTGCGAGGGCATAATATTCATTTAATATCGTTACATACATTTTTAATAGTACGCAAATTATTCGCTTATTAGTTTAAACATAGACGACAGAACACAACAATCATGATTATTTCTTGCAATGATAAAAATGTGGTAATACAATTTAGTGAAACAATATTTAACATTTGTTGGTGTAGCAAAAAGTTCATTTTGTTTGTATTTGAGCAGAATACGATATATGTTTTAGAAGAATTTAATACATGTGTTTAAAGTCCAACAACACAATATGAAATGTCTTTTCTTTTATAAGTAACATCATTAAATGTATAGAATATGTAACCAGACATTTGTTTCGCTGGTGATAATGAACGATCAACCAAAATGTACACATCCAATTATACCGAATTTATAATTTGCTGAAGCCGGTATAGTTTAACATGCTTTTAGCATTACCCTTGTACAGTACCAACACATATACTTTATAAATTATTTCCAAAAAATCATGCCTCGACAACCAAAGAACGTTTGCTAGTTAAGTAATGACGGTCCGTACTATAACTAACTTACCAATCCATGAGTGGCTAGCCAAATAGGTAAACCCGACAAACATGGGAAATGCATGTAGATACCGATGAAAAACTTAGAATATTTTGGAAACCAGGAGGACTTATCTTAGAAAACCATGGCTATTTAGGCTTCAAACTGCATACAGTATCATCAATCTTCAAAACGTAACCTTCATCTTCTCGTGTCACACACATGCACACAAACACACACAACAAATGTTAATGGTAAATGTAGACAACGAAAGGTCAATTGGTCTTGTCAGCAATCAGAAGTCAAATGTTTACTACGAAATCACAAACTATCGAGCATTTTCATGTGCACCATCTTTGTTTGTGTATTTTTATTTTCCAGCTGCAACAACAATGTCCAAACACATTGTGCATTCAATGGGGGGGAATCACGTGGTCAGAATTGAGAAAACATGGCCGCCGATGCCTCGCTTAGATTGAAAAATTGATTTTTCAAACAGGTAAAGTTTTCTTATTACTATTTGTTTTTAATCGGATAACGCCTATCATAGGGCCAGCCGGAAGCGGTTTCATAGAGTATCAACCGTTTCCCTCTGGTTGGTCGGAGTGTGGAGATTACTCATGGAATATTTTGCGATTTCTTGAACCGTCAATGCTGTTGTACACGGACTAACAATAATATAACTGTTGTCACACTAATCAGCACTGTTTAAGTACCAGTTGTGCATGTGGATGCATTGTAACTTACAAAAAATGGATACATCGATTGCTAATGGCGTTATTTTCAAGGTAAAGTTGAGTTTCGATTGGTTTTAACGATTGCTGTTGAGCACGCACATGGCTGTTATACACGGACACGTTTTAAAACACTTGTTGTTGAGCACGCACATGTCAAGGAATACCGTTTTCTCCGCCGAATACGTCTAAAACACGTCGCATGGGCATGTTCTGGTACATGTAGCGATACATATCTAATGTATCCAGCAAAACACATATTTTAGTTGAAAATTGCAATGTTTCTTTTATTGGAAATATTATAATGGCAAACGTTTTTTTTTCATAAACTGAAAAACAAAACGAAACACACAAAACAATGTTCATGTATGCTAAGCTTATAATCAACACATATAATTATGAAATAGATTTTACTTGATTCTCTAAGTACTAACACTTTTCCAATAAAATAGTTCAGTATTAAAACCATCAACATATTTTTAACTGATTTCACAGAGTCAGAAGCTCAGGAATAGTACAATACTGATTGCATAGGCACCAGAAACAGTATTGAAATGGCCTTCGGGGTTTGGAAGAGAACCTTTCATGTCCTTCATGGTGAGGTATGTAAGGAAATTATTTATATTATTAATGATAACATTTATTAAAGATTATAAAAAATGTATTTAATCAACACAGGTAGTTAATAGAAATTGACATCATCATATCAAGTCTAAGAGTTGGAAAAAATATTAATAACTTAACATTATTTTTGCATGCCATAGACACACTTCAGTTCTTAAATTCAACTTACTTATAGACGGGAAAATATGCTGAATATTCTAAATATGATATGAATAAATGTAATAGCATTATACACAACTGTCTCGTATTACTGTGAAGTACTGATACATTACTGAATGCCAGCTAAAAAAATTAACATTTTTAGATATGTTTTTTGTGTATTTGTTGAAGCTCATAAGAAATACATAAGATATTAGTTAATTGTTACACTCGGGACAAAAAGAAGTTGTTACCATTTACTCTGCATCAAACTTTGGGGACAAATTTGACAACATTTTTAACATGCCTTTTGATGTAACATTATTTGTCAATGTTATTAATCCAACTTTTGTTTACAACAGATAAGAATGAAGCCTGCCAATGTCACTCGCACAATCATTGCTTGTGCTGTTCTTCGGTTGATGTGGGGGAACCAGCAGTTGATCCGGAACCTTTAGAAGAGGTTGCCAAGGGAGATATGTTTCAGGCTATATCGGATGGAAGAAGAGTTAGAGATACCATTGTCGCAAATTACTTTACTTAGGAAATCAACAGATTAGATATAAATGTTTTCATTATATTTGTGCTTGTATATCTCTGAGTCATACACTGATAGATTGGTTCCTTGTGTGTTTATGTGGGTTTTCCACCATTGGAAAAACCATACAGCAAGTGAACAAAATATATTATTTCAATGCCTTTATACTATTTTTGAAACAA
Organism: Dreissena polymorpha; assembly: GCF_020536995.1. Taxonomy (NCBI): domain Eukaryota; kingdom Metazoa; phylum Mollusca; class Bivalvia; order Myida; family Dreissenidae; genus Dreissena; species Dreissena polymorpha. The sequence continues at coordinate 55,549,074 of NC_068360.1, read as the reverse complement.
TGTTTAGGTAATAACCTCATTTGTACTCATTCATTTTTTATTTGTGTTATGAGAATATCAGTCAGTACTATGATTATTTCGTAGAACTTTTCTTGTTTGTCTTCCAAGCTGTTCTGTTTGGCATAGTACAACATCTGCATCTCGCTCAGTGACCTGTATATTTTTAAATATTTTTGTTTTAATTGGTTAACTCTATTACTACTTACACAAATGATGAGCATTGTTCTGAATGATTTTGATTATTGACATTGTCATTTTATAGTTTAAAGTTGAATTGTTAGCTTATATAAATGAAACTAATTCCACGAATCGTTATATACATACACATATACATACTAAGTCTGAGACTCTTTCTTGTTATATTGTTGCAATTTGGGTGTTCATCTGTATCTGTTGATGCACATCTTGCCTGCCTCTCTGATGAACATACATTATAGAACACTGTTATAGATCTATTATGTTAAGATCGTATTATTTGTTTCATTGAGTCAACTTTGTTAAAGCAAGAGATATTTTGAAGTTTTTATTTGTTTTATACATGCTGTATAGTAGAGAGATAATATTGGAAACTGATTCTTACACTGTTAAAATCGTCAATAATCGAAGTTTAGTCTAAACACAATACAATATAACCACTTTAGCCTCCGCCAGAGGGGTGGATATGCACACGGAATGAGCACATTGTGTTCATTCAGTATGTAATCACACCTCTTGCGGGGGCTAAAGTGATATATTGCCAAATCTTGACAAATGTATGAACAGTCAAACCAATACAATTTTCTAATTGTTACCACAATAACAGCTCTTTCAGATAATGGCTTCAGACTGTATGACAGACTTGTTTAACAACGGTAATTTCAAACATTACTTTTTAACCATTTGTTTCGTAGATAATATAATTGTAACCCACTCTTGATTTTCTAAACGATGGCAGCTTCCAAGTCCATATTAAACCATCTTGCTATTTTGACTATAAATGTCGTGTCCAAAACATATTTGATACGTATTATACGTAATTCTATATATGATATTGCTTTTTTTCAGTACTTATTCTTAATTTAATAGCTTTTTTAGCAAAGTAGTACATACAAACTTTCCTGCGGGCACGCTGGCCTAAACTTTATATTGCCACTGTAATGAAGTTATAGGATCAAAGCTTATTGATGATTGTTGTTGAAAACTAGTTACCTTGTGAATTGAAATGTGTCTGAGTTGGTGGCTGTAGCTATAGGGTTGTATGCCCGCTTCGAGGTTATATGTACAGTCTGTCCTCTATCCGGCTCATATAAAACGAGTACTGAAAAGAGACCAATTCAAAACTATCATTTAAATAAAAATATTCTTGATAATACTAACCTGGGACGAAAAATGCTACTAATCTACCTCATCAAATTTGTTAAGTTTATTCACTCGAAAAACTATACTTTTTGCAAAAATACTTGATGAATTGATCTTTGAAAGCTTAAAACACAGTACACAATATGTAGGAAATAAAATGCATTTACAAAGTTGTTTAAATGTATGCCCAATCCAAAATCATATTCATCCTTTATGTTCTGGTCACAAACTGTATTGTAATCGGGTAAAATGTTGTCCTGTCTTTATATGTACTTGTCCCTTTAGCAGGAAAAAATGCTTTGAAAACAATTGAACATGCACTTAAATGACAATATCATGAAGGGATTTCTTCAAGCAAAAAACAGAAATCTAAAACAAATATTAATAAAACTGTCTGGAGAAAAAGCAACATGTTCAAATACTCGCAAGCCATTACAAAAGGCTAACAGTAAAGTTCCAGGACCTATTGAAAATAAAATTTTGATGATCCATATAGCCAATGTCGTTTACGAATTAACATGTTCAGAGCCTTTACATACGATATGTATTGCTACATGCACTAGAACATGCCAATGCGGCGTTGTTTTAGACTTGACTTTTCCTTGATATGTGCGTGCTCAACAACAGTTGTTCTAGAAGTTGTCCGTGTATAACAGCCATGTGCGTGTCTAACAGCAATCGTCAAAACCAATCGAAACTCAACTTTACCTTGAAAATAACGCCATTAGCAATCGATGCATCCAGTGTTTGCCAGTTACAATGCATCCGCATGAACAACTGGTACTTAAACAGTGCTAATAAGTGTGAAAACAGTTATATTACTGTTAGTCCGTGTACAACAGCAATTGACGGTTCAAGAAATCGCAAAATATTCCATGAGTAATCTCCACACTCCGACCAACCAGAGGGAAACGGTTGATACTCTATGAAACCGCTTCCGGCAGGCCCTATGATAGGCGTTATCCGATTAAAAACAAGTAAGTAATAAGGAAGATGTACCTGTTTGAACACTATATTTTTCAATCTAAGCGAGGCATCGTCGGCCAGGTTTTCTCATTTCTGACCACGTGATGCCCCCCATTGGCATTTGTTTAACGAAATACTGGCAAGTGTGCACGTTTAAAGAATATACTTATCAAGGATTTCACTTGGCTTTTAAAACAATCTGTACGGACAAACAACGTTGACCCATTTTGTAAACAAATAATAGTTTCATCCAAATAATATTGGTTAAAATGGCATGTTATTTTGAAATAATAATGAAAATTTCAGCTTTGTTTGAACAAGAAAAAATACTCGTTGTTAACAAAAGCTTTCTTATTGCATTAATAGAGGTTTTGCAATAATTTAATCAATGCCACTTACGTCGTATGTCAAGGCATAATACTGCAATGAGATTATGTTTATACCAATTTTAGGATTTCCGCTTACGGGTATGTATGTATAACAACAAGAAAAATAATTAACTAATACAATCCAATACTCTAATAGAGAGTTCATATCGAAGGCAACTAAAGTGAAAGTGTCTTCAGGTAAAAAAAAACATCTTCGAATAAGTTAGTTTCGAATCTAGCGAATAACAATAAGCATTAAAATTACGTTAATCCATATGATTAGGAGGTGTGTCAAACTCCTGCTTGCTGATATTGTATTTTTGGTAATAAATACGCTATGAAACAATTGCAAGTATGATGGTCTAAGAAGACATAATTAAGTACATATTGTTACTTGTTGACAGCATATTTGTAATATGGCACACGATTTATGTTAATCTCCTTAAACCTATCACAAAGTCTATAAATGTGTTTGTTTGTATTGCTTGTGTTGCTTTTATTTTGTGGGTTTTGCGTTTGTTGTTGATTGTGCAGGTGGTTATGTTTGATCATGCTAGGTCTTGCTGGTCTTGGTTATATATTTTTGTCAGAAAAAAAATAAATAAGATGAATTTGTTTTGACAACGATTTATTTGCCTCTTTTATACTAATTCTACGCATACCGCAGAGATGAAAAATAAGTGTATGGGAATTTTTGTTTATTTGTATTAACATTATTAAGCTATTTCTCCCTGAAAAATTGTGATAGCCTACCAACGTCATGTTAAGCCTTTCTCCCGAAGCTAAGACACGGCATTATCTCAAAAAAGCGGCGCAATTATTTATCGCAACAGTGGGTGTGCTTTTAATGGTTAATTACACGCAATGGCAGCGCTGTTGCAAATTACCTTAATTACATCAAAAAGCTTCTGTCGGAATTTCCCTGGTGATATCTATGTATGTAAATGTGTGTTTGAGTTAGTTTTATCAGTGCTCACTCTGGCCTTCAGAAAATAATAGCCATATTTTTTTTCCTTAAAAAAAAAATAGCCAAAACATATGCGGACTTTTCCGCAAAACGGTACTGAAGGCAAAAAGAAAGAAAAAACCATGAATCTCATTTTATCTATGTTTTATTAAATGTATATCTATTGGATTCAAGTTATAATATATATATATATATATATATATATACTTAAAAACAAGCATAATATCAGTCTGAGTGTGTCATTTTCTTATAAAATATTATCATGGCTTTACAATGTTGTGGGTGTGACTTAACAAACCAGATCTCAGCTACAGTTACATACACATAAGAATTAAGGGCAGAGGCCCCAACCCACACAGAGCACTAATTATACTATTTTTTTTATAGTTTTTCCAATTGCAATTTTTGGTGAACACTCGAAATATTATAAACCACACCTTCCGTATCACCGCATGTGTATTCGTCATTCTATTTTTGCTGTTATGAACTTCGAAAATAAATCATAATGGACGAAAAAAATACAGTATCCGAAAACGGTAATCCGAAAAATCGTACGCGTTTTGCACATGAAATATGCATAATATAAAATATTAATATGCATAATCTAAAATGTGCATATCGTTCGACTACTTTATCTCTTAATACGGCGTTTGCCATCGGCCGCAATATTGTAGGCAGAGGCCAATATCAATTGTAAATGATTTATTCCAAAAATAACACTTTCGCAATGCCGATCATGTTTACATCAATTAACGTCACAGCGCGTGAGTTAAAATACACCACCTTAGTGTAATTCCAAACACGTGTTTCGTTAAAATTAGCTGACCATGGCATATGCCGGGTCCCTTTGAATTGGGAAAACCAGGTTACCTGGTAAAAAATTGGAATCATATGTTAAAGCAGACGACAAACAGCGGTAATTACGGGGATAATTAGTTGATGGCGATTAAATAATTATTTCATCAAGCAATGTTCAATGTAATCTAATTGCAGAAAAAACGGCGTGCAAAACAAAACCAGCCAACAATATTAGCGGCGATTTTCAATAATGACAATTAAATAATAATTGGCGAAAAATTAACAAAGATCTAACAGTTACCGATAATTGGTAAAGCACAGGGAGATTAAAGACGTTTTTTCCGAAATATATCACTGCTGTCGGACACTGATTGAGAAAAATGCTCTAGGCCACAATGTCGCAGAAGTTATTGACGCGTGTATGACAATACACAGGGTCGAGTGTGTACACAGGTAATCTCGTTATCGATTTTTCCTGCTTGATGGCCCGATTTGCAGGCGTTTCGCATTCGCCGGACAACATTTAGAGGCAATTTGTTTTTTTATGTAGGCGGATAAAATAATCGCCATTTTTTCTAGACAATTTTAAGAAATAATAGCCAGTTGGATAAAATAATCGCCATTGGCGATAATGTCTGGCAGCAGCGTGAGCACTGGTTTTATATTTATTATATAGAAGCATGTGGATGGTTATTACTCTTCAATATATTGTGTCAACACAAATAAAACAAAATTTACGGGTTTAAAAAAATGGGGACAACTAAGGATGAATATTGACTTTTGTACAAAGACCAAGCATTTTATTTTTTTTTAATCATTAACATACTTAGGAACTGTATTCTACAAGAGGATCTTTTGCAAATACGTTTAAAGCACTTTCAGGACAAGCCCCGAAGGTTTTTATAAGCTAAACTCATTGTTAGTAAATTTGCCAACAATATGGATGCATACATAATTAATTGAGTTGTTTGATAAGCTTGTTTAACCAATGTTAAAGTATGGGTCAGACATCTGGGGCTTCACTGAGAATCAATGGCAATTGAACGAGCCCTCTTAAATGTTTGCTAAACACAGAATAATTTTGTATATGGGGAACTTGGAAGAACATCCTTGAAAATTAAAAAAACATAAATGTAATAAGGTATTGGTCGAATAATATTCAGTTAGAAGGTCGTTAATATTGCAAGTGAATTTATAATCACATGTGTGAGGATTCAATAAATAAATACATTCTTGGAAACAATCTGTGTGTTATATGTTGCATGCCGTAAGCGTAAATTATGCATAGCTAAACCAAGGTGCAGTGTTTTTAGCATTGATACAGTCTAGATTAAATGACACATTTATCAGAAATGGGTTGTCAGTACTTAATAATTAACCAAGAGCAAGTTTCAGTAAGTTTTATAAATTGTAATTGCATCCTTTCTTAAAACATGTCAGTATAAATAAGTTTAGTTTCGATCTTTGTAGGTTAAAGGTTTCATCTCATCTCCAAGATTATAAATTGATTCAGGCAGATAGCAAAATAACCGGAATATATACCTTTTCAAAAGAGAAAATATCAACAGTGCAATAGTGTTGAGGATGAAATTTATTTTGATTAGAATATTCCTTATATGATGATTTAATTTGTATAGACATACATATAACTTTAAAAGACCAACAATGATGCAGTTTATTTAATTGATGTGATCTGATAATACAAGTATAAAAACATGTGTGTATATAACGCCTTTAATCAAATAAACCTGTATAAATATGATTATGTTTGATTGTGAAAATGTATTACTACAACTTAACCTTTCGCCCTCTGGTAAAATCTTCTGTGTTGTTTGTTATGTTATCGTTATAGCATCGTAATTTTTTTTATAAATGCTGTAATCAAATTATCCTTGATCATTTCATGAATTGATACTTCTTAACAACTTATTAAATTGAATACTGTTTACAATTCATAACTTTATATATGTTACAACATTTTGGACTCATGGACTGTGTGTCTGTTGTATATTGAAAAACCATATATTCAAAACTATCAATATATTTTACTTCGTAAATTAATATTTGTTTTGGAACGCCAAGATTCGAGTTAAGTTACAAATACGTTCGAGAACGAGTAGTTTACTCGTGACGAAATATAATGTTCATAAAATACCGCACTACACATGCTTGTTTTCGTTAAACAAGACTACAGTGTTTAACATATTCACTTAATCGCGCGATCGAATTTGACATAAGTTAAAATTGCACCAGTGGCGTGAAACTAAAAATACGTGTGTGCGAAGTATATAATATATTTGTCTTAGCAATTCAAACAACATGTTGTCGTATTGTGATTAAAAATGTATTGAAGACGGACTACGTTTTTTAAATGCGTATCTATATTGCAGTTTAAACGGCGATTTGCCCTTTTTATAGCTTAAGCTGTAGTCAAAATTGTTGCACGGTTTCGGTTCGAATATTTGATAAGGGAACTTAAATTTGAGACATCGTACAACTACTAATAGGTTATTGTTGTGTGTACTTTGTGTTTGAAATTTCGTTGTTAAAGTATGTTTATTGAATATTTTATCAAAGTAATATGTTTTTGTTCATATACCCTTTAAGTTTCACATTGACACTTCAATTTGAGTATTTAAGATTTGTATTTAAAATACCATAATTTAAGCAGTATATGGCGACGTATTCGCTGTCAACGAGGAAATGATTTGCATTGGCCCATATTCTATGTATTATTGATGTGTTATATAATTTTAAGCTCCTACTGCGCAAATGCGGTACGGACACTATCCTGAAATACAATGATTAACAAGCTCTGTCTATTAAAACAAAAATAAAAGCATTTAGACAATCATCGATGTCGTAATTGGGAGAAGGAAATCAAATGAATCACAAGTATACAGTGACAAAAGTTGCCAACTTGAAGGTAAAAGTTAAGGGTTGTATATGTTTTATCTGTTGTTGAAAAGACGTTTTGCAGTTCCTCGTTTTGAATTTAAATTTATTTTAGTTATGCTTGATTACTTAAATTTATAAGCGAAGATGCAGATATCAATGGATTTGTTTCTTAATTGTTTGTATTAAGGCAATGAAAACATACATAAATTTTGTATTTTTATACATCAAAATAAATACTTTGTTTGGAAGAATACAATTCAGGATTGTTTGCATAAGCGAAGAAAAATATTATTAAAATCATAATATCGCTATGCACATACTATACATAATTATGAACAAGTTGACTTCCTTTATGTAGTTCACATAACAAAATAGTTGTGGACAAATGCTGCTTAATGCATGCGCGAACTGTTCGTCCCAGATAGCTTGTGATGTGCAGTTCACACAAGCTATTCAGGGATTACACTTTCCTATTTCATGGTATTTTTCGTTCGATTGACGGCGGAAAATCGAGAATATGCGGAAATTGCCTGTCTTGATAAGCCTGTGCGGACTACACAGGCTAATCTTGGACAACACTGTAGCCACTTGCATTTAGCTCCGGTTTCCAAGTGCATGGCTCATATGTGCTTTATTTAGCCTTGATATTTGAGACGTCTGTTTAATGGATGCAAGAAAAACAATGATGGAAAGTATCACCCTGTTCGTTTAATTCCAGCAAAAATGAGAAAAATAAAAACATGTTATAGCGTTTTTGTGAATATTGGTGTGGTGTAAACACAGCAGCACGGTTTCACGAGTTGATATAAATTGATGAACAACGAGTTTGATAATTACATAACATGTATGGAAGTCATTACGAAAGAGACGAATTAAGTATTTCATTGTGTGAATTCAATGTAAAAGTAGACAAATAAATGATGCACTCATGTTTTATTTAAAAAAAATATTTGACATAGGTTTCTACGGCATTTTGCAAAACAATATACCAGGATGCAGGATTAACGTGGTTCATAGGGGTTTACACACGGGCTTGAAATAATGTAAACACACCGTAAATAACTTGATTTTTTCAAATATCTCAACTTATTGAAATACATTTGCCAAAAAAAGTAAGTGCATAAAAGATAGAAGATATATTTTCTTGCATTTTGTGCCGATATTTTAAGATGCAGAAGAAGATTGAAAAATTGAATACGTCCTAAATCCATAAATGTTAATACTTTGCAAGTAGATCAACAATTTCGGCACAAATGTGTCCGTTCTGTTCAAATCCATATCCGAAATTTATCAACTTCAATTGGTTAATATTCACAATGTATCATCTATTAACATGTTAAATTCATGTGTTCTTACAGCATCCATTTCGTTCAATTGTGTTTTCGGTCAGAATAGACCAGTAAACAGAGTTAAAAACCCTATGGAAATACCAAACTGTCGTGTTTAATTAAATTATTAATATTTCTAAAAGTTGTTAATGCTGTGCCTTTGTATAATATTTAGCCTGTAGCACTAAGATGGCATTTAATATATCCGTATTCATTCGAGACAAACATCTAATTATTTACCACAAAATGTCACCCAATAGCCGTTGTGTGGCTTCTCTTTAACACATCTTAAAGTGATTTTAGAGAATCATCCGGGAAGACATATCATGCACTTAAAGAAATGGAAACAGCGAAAGTATGAGTATTGATTTATTTGTCTTGCAAGAAATATGACAAAGATTGCCCAATCGAAATGAAGAACTATGTAACTGCAAATGGCAAAATTATTTGCTATGCATGAAAATGATAAATATTTTTTGTATTGAATATCAATAATACGGAAAGACATACCCACATGGAAACTATTCTCGATTGGCTAATGTTGAGGCTCGCGTTGCAAAACTGTTCACATTTCATTGATACCTGTATTAACCAGGGTTGATAGTCAATGTAATGAAGTTTTGTAGACAATACTTCTGTAACAACATGTTCATCCAGATAGCGTGCATTCACTAAATGATGAAGCGTATTATATTATCATATGATGAAGTGAATAATTATGCTTCCATGTATACATATGCACGCTTGAACATCGTGTTTAATGTTTACAAATACATTGCATAATTTAAGACTTGTAAATCTTAATCAAGTGTTAACTAATATTGTTTTGCTATTCAATCACGTTCATGATGGATGATATTTTGTTGAAACTAAGTAATTTGTTAAACATTTTAAGGTGAAATCAATACACCTTATTCAATACAATACCACAAAAACAACATAATCATACCTTGATTTAGAACTTTCGAATGAAAAATACATTCGTGCAACGCGTTGTTTCACAATACTTGTTTAAACCAATCTAAACGGCACTGTTATGTCGCGAAACGTCGCCTTTCTAGGTCTGTTTCAGTCACCTGTTAAAGGTCATTGTTTTAAAATATCATCATAAGTCTCAGCTAAAATGTTTTTGTTTCAACTTGAAAAACTGTTATGTAAAAGTAAAAACGAATTATCAAATTTATAAGTCAAATAGTTTTAAAGCTTTATTAATCGCATCATATATCGCTTCATAACATAAGCCAACAATAATTGAGAATTACATTACACCCAATATGTTTTCAAAATAGAATATTCACTCTGCCGCTGATATTCAGTCTCATGGCAATACATGATAAAAGAACAAGAGTGCTTATTACTAAGTTGTTGAAAATACTGAATATAGACAGTATCTAAATTGTTCCTTTAAATCTAGTGTTCGATAATTTAATTAATCTTATACAATTGTGTTATATTGTTTAAATTATTTTGCTTTTCCACGTTAACGTACTGATTTCTATATAAAGTTGTTTAAAAAGTGCGAAATAAAAGATACATTATGAAGAAGTGAAACTCCGGCTGCTGGAGCAGTATTGCATTCTCATTATATACAATTAGTTGGTCCTTTATTTAAGGCAAGTGACCAATTGCCTAAACAGTACAAAACAACACAGTACAAAACAACATAAACACAGATAAGAATAAAGCTGGGGTCACCGCATTGGAGCGGTCAATGCAGTTGTCATGTATAATATACAATCATTTTTGTGTATAACAATGAAACCAACTGCAACGTTCGATAACAGTTTACCGCCTTTTCATATTTGCATACTTAACAAATGTTTGTACAGAGTACCTAATATATTATTGCTAAATTAATACAAGTATGCTATTGGCATTTTATTTCATTATGCAATATTATAAATGTATATAACCAACATAATAGCATATTCCAGTAGAAGGGCATATGTATAAAAAGAAGATATGTTATGAACGATATACCGGTACATTTCGAATGATCTAACATTCCTGTACAATTGTGCTTGTATGTACGTTTAGGGAAGGAGAACAAATCAACCAAAAGGTTATTCCAATTGGTAAAATAATGGATCAAGCTTTTGTTCAAAATCGTGCAATAAAGAACATTTTGCAATAGCATCGTTACAGAAATTTGATAAAATAACATTAGTATTTGTACTACAAAATATATATATTTGCACTACAACTAACTTAATAAATGTATTATTGTTAGTGATTAATATGCTATTTAACATAATCTAACGTCTGACACGACCTATCCAGGTAACATGATAAAATCCCTTTTCCCTGCTATAACTCAATATTGTCTTGATAAGCAGCTTCGATGTACATCGACATATAGTGGGCTTCATGTTTTAATAAGGAATATTTTAGGAAAATTGTATGCTAATATTTGTATTGTTGATTAAATGTACAGTATATTGTTTATAATATAAACGTTTTTGTTTTCTGCAATTGTGCAAATGTAAACATGAACGTTTGCAAAATGATGAACATTATTATAAAAGTAATAATTTAACCAACGTATAATATAGGTACAATTCTAAAACACACACATACCTATGCCTCAGCAATACTTTTGTCATTATCGATTGATTTTAAAATATCTTGGCATACATCCAAACCATCATCAGACGACGTGATGCATTTAACCTACGTGTTGCTACTCCTAAGGTTAATGTCATATTAAGAGGTGATAGGTCAGATTTGGCCAGAAAATGCGTCTCATGCATAAGGCAATTTTGAAATAACTAACCACAAGTGATCATTCTCAGAAAACAGTGTGTATCACTTGTCTCCATATCTCAAAAGACAATGGCATATTTAGAAACTTATCGTCAAATTTAGCAATAAAACAGCCCTTACTCATTACTTAAGTTTATTTGTGAGACAAAAGTAGAACGTAACTGTATGTAAACTTTGAAAACATGTCTTGTTTCCTGTTCGCAAAAATCCGGAGAGGCAATCCATATCATTAGCTATACACAGTTGTATTACGAAAAATGAAAAAAAGATTTAAATACTAATTTAGGATATAAACATACATAAAACAAAACGTAATTGTTAAAAATAAAACGTGAATATCCTGGATAATCTGCACTGGTCGAGATCTATGTCAGGGTTGGACCCGATAACTCCAAGTGTAACCTATTTATACCTGGAACTGTGCCGTGTAATGTCTCCTCTAAAACCAAACTTCCATAACAAAGATAAAATACGTATATAGTACGGAGACACTTTTGACGGAGGCCATTATTTTAGACATAGTGATTGTTATTTGCAACTTCATTGCCTTATTGTGCAATTCACTCGGAGCCCATAACGGGTACAATACTAGTGTGTGTGTTTTATAGACACTAATCATGAACCTCTTCTTTAATGACTTGCATTTGATCATTACTTGCTCTAATTTGCTACGAAATGGCAAAACACAACATATGAACTAAGACGCTGATAATGGTCCACATTCCACACTGGACACATAACATACGAATATGTATTTGAAAACCCTATATTTAATTAATTTCAGTTCTCTTTAATTGTCTTTGCTGGCGTTTATCTTCAAACCGCGGTCATCATATTTTAATTTAATTACCATCATACTGGGATATTTTCAGGAGCCTTAATCCATTTTGTCCGGATTTCCATTAGTGGATATTGTTTATTTGCAGTGTCCGCCTTTTGTGCCTCATCAATCACTCAGAGAAAACCATAATCACGGCCACAAAATCATATAATATGCTTTCTCTAAAATGAGGATCTGCAATTGTGCACAACTAAAATATAATAATAATCTTCTTTCTGTAAAAAACATCACTCAAATACCAAATATTACCAAATTTTTACAAAGACAAACTGTTGTTGCATGACCAGCCTGTATCATAAATCACCTTTCCGCGATCCTTTGCATGGAAATGGACCAACTGCAACACATATAGACATCGAAAAGAAATCACAACGAACCCAAAAAACAATAAACAAAACATAGGCGGGCAGTGGCATTTGCTAATGCACTCTTCATATGGAACTTAAATTATTTAAATAGACTTTGTAATCTGAAATTGTTTAATACCGGTGCCAACTGCGTTTTTGTGCAAACTTCAAAAATCGTTAGAATGACTATAAGGCCTATTTCATCCATAAGACGAATTTAACGTAAAGCGAATTTCATGTTTTTGCGATTATTCTTCAAACATTTTGAACATGCGTTTAATAATACTGCTCGAGTAATATGCATCTAGTTAAATAAACTGATATGACCAAAACATGTTATACAATCGTAGTTAAGAATGTATTATTTATTTTTCCTTTAAATGATTGCATGGATATTTTTTTCAGATACATATTTCAAAAGACGTCAATTTTTTTATTAGCGAAATTACGTCATATTGTTGTTCTTATGTCAACAATACTTGTTGAAAATGAGATAAAGACTGAAAATTGAGTCATATGCAAAAGTAGTAAAGACCACTGTTGCCTTTAAACTGTTAAACTGGTATGTAATTTTCGTATTTTTTGTTTGTAATTATGTGTTCTAAAAACAAACTACCATCGGTATATGAACTGCATTGTTTATCCTCTCCCCAATCAGGATTTCGCAAGCTATATTTACACTACGTTACACATATAGTATCTTAAAACAAAGTGTTCTCAACTAAAATGCATTTGTATGAAACACACAAAATAAATTATTATAGTTTTTACCTCCAGTTTATCATTATTAATTTTGATTTTAAAAAAATAAACAACTAAAACCCGCTGATAGCTTGCCAAACATCTGACTTAGCCCAGAATTAATAACACACAACACATGTGTTAATGAAGATTGGTTTCGTAGCATCACAATTCCATTGACAAATTAGTACCATAATAATAATTCGATTTAATTGCAATATATTTGCTCAATAGTTAACATACACCAGCAACAGCATTACCACTTTTAAAGCACGATCAAATGAAATAAAAGTTTAACCTATATACATTTTTATATTTAAGATTTCAGAACATTTAAAAATACTATACAACTTCAAGATCACCTTCATCCTTTTCATTTTGTTGAACAGTAACCGCATCAATCCATGCACCAATTTAATAATTATGAAATCGGCATGCTTATTTCACTTTATCAAATGAGATTAAATAAGCTACATTTCTATAATTGTGTGCAATTGAAAACTTATTCAGTTAAGTTTTTACTGGGGAACACATTACCGTGTTTGTAATTTGAATTTAAACAATAATGACATTAATACATTCGGGTATTGTTGATTCATTTTCAATTTGTATGGACATCTTATTTGTTTGCATTTATTGTTGAATAATATTGACCTATTATATTATGCGCCAACGTTTCATCCCAACGCATTTGATCACGCGTATCACATTGATTTAAACTTGCAGGTATTGCATAAATTTAATTGCATATGATTTAAACTTTAAACATACATTGCATTAATTTGCATGTTTATAGGGATCTCTATAATTCTTTTTTATTTCTTTGGTAAGTATAACTAAGAACTAAACAAAACAACCTCAATATAGATTCACAAACTATGTATGTGGGGACTATATTGAAGGCACATATAGGGGAAACTTCTGCATTTGTACTGATTTTTTCTCATTTAAGTGTTTCCCCACTTTTGTTAGGCGACATAATATTCCGCGTTTGATAAGAACACGCGTCCAGCGAACTATTTATCACAATAAACCGTTGTCTTGTCTCGTCCTTTATTATTTGTAGTTTATTTTACTTTTTACGTGTATTATCTCATAAACTGGTTTTAATAATCCACGCTAAAAGGTCATTCACTTTAAGTATTAGCTTCAGTAAAATATTGTTTGTTAAGTAAAGAAAACGCTTTACGTGTGGTTCCATTCTACATAAATTATACCGCTATATATCTAAATAATTAGGAATAATTACTTTAACAGGAAAGTTCAATCGGCGCTAAAGGAGCGTTCCTTTAGAAATAGGGAGGGTATATTGCTTTGCAAGAGTCGGTTGGTCGATGGGTCCGATGGTCGGTCGGACCGTACATCATTTCGTTTCTGGACGATATCTTGAGAACGCTTTTATAGATGGCCTTGAAATTGTGTATGGTGTTTTTAAGCTGATTACAGCGGTGTGTAACACGAAATGTCGTTTCCGCAACAGAGAACGCTTTAATCTACATTTTAAGTGACACGTTTGCTTCATTTACAGCTGCATTTCATAAGGGACTTGTGACTTTAAATGTTTTCACAAATTGATACATGCTTTGTCCTACGGCAATCAGATTTTGCCTGTTGGATACTTGACCATAGGCCTCTTTCCAGTAATAAGGGACTAGCCGATTCCATCAATAATGCATTTTTTATTACTTGTTTGGAGTCGTTTTAGAATCTTTTATAAGACTAACAATTATGCACAGAAACTAAGTAGTGTCTACCTACAGTAATAACTTTCATACAAAAATGAATGGGTGAATAATGAATGTTATTATTCTGCGCAATATTTAACATTAACATCCTTCCCAGACTTCCGAAAATATAACCATGTTATAAAAACAACTTAAAAAATGACTTGCCCATGTTTGTAAAACGTACAAAATAGTAAAACATACGGTTTAAACAAAATGTGTAGTTGCTCAAACTCAAACTCGTGTATACTTATTCACCAAACAGACATTTTGATGCGTGGTACAGGCTGAAATACTCTAGGATTGTTCTTTCGACATCACTGCGCCATCGGGAGGCAAATGAAAATCTATTTGTTACTTATAAATAAATAATAGCATGACATGAAGTATGTTCCAGTGAGATTGTGTATGCATGACAATATTGTTGAGTCCATTATGATGTTATATACAAGTCATTGCGGTATGAGAATGATACGGGAATATTTCTTTTTCGTCTGTGAACTATATTGTTCTGACACATTTATACATTGCGCTATTGGGTGCTGTTTTTGGCATGCTTGAACATACTGCATTTGCAATTAACCATTATTCAATATATTCTCGATGTTTATCTGTAGGTGTAAAGTGTATTTTAATAAAACCATCATTTACACGATCAAAAATGCCATGGTTTTTATTATCGACAGTTTATGGACGTTCTTAAATATATACATGTACTAGGACTTGACTGCATTGCCAATATATCAAAATGAACGCCTTTCAATTGTTCAAAGCACATATCAATTTGTCTTCTTAGCACACTAGTACATATTTCATGTCGTTTCCATATGTTTTCATGAGTAACAGAATAACAAACGCAGTATATTATATATGAAATGCTAATTTTAAAATATGCAGTGCAGTTTTATATTTGATTTTGGTACATATTGACTCTCAACTGTATGCGTCATTTGCTGGGTACGGTTTCTGTTCATGCTCACAGAGTGCTTTTTGCAAATGTTTCTTATATTGTCATAAACACAATGTCGTATATCTTTGTTTAAAGTTGAGAACACTTATAAGCTAGATCTTGGGACGTTCGAATGCCAAACCGATAGGGCGTAAGTTACGGCAAAATATGTGTACATTTGGTAAGTTGCCAGTATAAACCAATAAAGTAAGTTGTCCCTTTAACAATGTAATTTCTACACTTAGTTATTTAGAGAACTGTTAAATAGCCGTCATTCAACGGCTATGGTGTGTCAAAACTATGGTGTGCCCAACTCGTACCCCACCATAGCCGTGTAAGTAACGTTTAATTACTTTTCAGGATAAAATTTTTCCAAAAAAGAATATTATCCAGCATCAGTTGCGACAACTTTTTACTCTGTGTGTGTGTTTATAGTAAAGCAAATTAAGTTACATCATTCGAAGTCATCTGTTCATGTATTTTTAAAATTCATTTCGGATGAAGAATATTGAAGTAGAAACTTATATGTTTATATTCATTATGATGTTTATGTTTTACCTTCTACTTTTTGTACAAACTTCATTGAATAATAATTTAACGTTATCATATTTCGAAATTAACGACGAATTGCGAGAAATCGACCATGTCCAAAATATTGTTAATACGCACAACAGGAAGTATAAAAATTATATCGGCACACCTTCTTTATATGTCCGGGCTTTTCAGATTCATATGAGAAAGTAATCAACTGAAATATGCTACTATTTATCATATGGCATTTAATAGAAAAAAATATTTGATCTTGCTGCACCTATATTTTGTAATTCTCTTCAAATTCAGGACATTACACTATGGACTAGTAAACTAACTCCCCATGAAATGACTAGACTTCCGTGTTTACCATAAGTATTCGAATTAGCTAAAGGCCTGTATGTCTGCGCCTGTACTGTTAAGACTTAAGAAATACGAGAGCATTGTATAGAGTATTATTCAGTCGCGAATCAGTAGGTTATTGTATGATTAAGCCATATTTCTGCAATCAATATAAACATTTTAGAATCTGCAAAAAGCCGTTCTTTCTGTTGCCGCTTCTTGCCATGGTATGCCGTTAACACTTAGATTCATAAAGTATGTGTCTGTTAATGTCATAAACATTTCCTATAAAACGAATATGCAAAATTATATCTGACTTAGATCATCTGAATCCGAGCAGTAAATAACATGAAGTTATGTAATTAACTCCCACTGTCCCTTATGAATGTCGCTTAATTACCCCTGAGCAAAGATCTAGTTTATTAAGTTTCAATATTCGGTACTGGAATGCTAATTATTGGGACTGGATACATCGTTCTTTCACAATCTTTATAATGTTTCAACCATTTAAATAGTAAGAAAATATTAGCAGTGGGTCATTCTTTTATCGAATATGTATGGACGAAAGAACCCACTTATTATAAACAAAGTTGCATTCTACGCAGTCGAAAATAGAAACAATGTTATTACTTGATTGTATTTAAAGTGTTAATTTATTGTTGCATTTTAAAGAAAATATGGGATTTACGTAATTCTTATATTGGTGATACATGAAAACGTTGCCATGTAAGACTTAAATATAAACTCTCGTTACATAAACGGTGCAGGGAAGACGCTTTCCGCTTTTGTAAATTTCGTATAAAAGAAGTCAACGAAAATCCAGTTAAGGCGGAAAACCTTGCGGACTGCACGGGCTAATCTGGAATAACACTTGAAGCACATCCTTAAGCCCTATTTTTCAAGGGCGCCGCTCAAATGATGGCAACATGGCTTGTTTTATATTAAAATATGATTTCGTAAATATGCGTTTTCCTTGCACAAAGATGTATAAGCAATCAATGTTTCTGTCGGTCAAAAGCTATTCATAGCTTATGCTATAATGTTTGTATATCATACCGACAATAAATAAATATTGATTTGATTTGATTTGATTTGAATGTAAACATTGTTTTTCATGTTCCAATATAAACTGCATAATATTGGCCTCGTACGTCTTAATCAAGTATTAACCTTTATTTTTGCTTTCAATCACGTAATTATTGGTTGATATTTTGTAGAAAAAAATCCAGCGTTGTAACGTTTTAAGTTGCAAGCAAACTATTTCCTTCAACCTAATAACACAAATACAACACGAATATTTTTACATGTAGAACCGAGAGGTGAAAACAACAATCACGTATCGCGTGGGCTCACCATAATTGTTCAAACTAAGAAACTGGCGCAGTTCGTCGCGAACTGTCGCCTTTCTCGGCCTTGTGCATTGCAAAAAAGGTCGTTGTTTCACAAAACCATAATGGCGGTCTACAAACATGACCGATCTTAATAAGGCTATATTACATGCATTTTTATGATCTCCATTTTCTTTCTTGTGCTCTAGTGTATGTCTTAAAGCCACACACCTTGAAATGAACTACATGTCATAGTAAATTTAAGTATACATAAGAAACATATTTTAGCTATGCCAATTAGAATATTATGTGGTGGTTGCAAGGTAGAAATCCGTCTTTTATTGCGCTTTAAAACTTAAAAATAATCGCGTTTGTCGAAATGGACGTATACTTCTAGAAATCCTACTTTCGGTTTTAAAAGCGGTACCGTTTGAACAATAATAAATTGCTTGCTATCTACGCTATATATTTAATTTTATCTATGCCAATTAGAATATATCTGGTGGTAACAAGGTAGAAATCCGTCTATTTTGCGCTTTGAAACTTAAAAGAATCGCGTTTGTCGAAATATACGTATACGTATAGAAATCCTACTTTTGGTTTTAAAATTAAAAACAAATTACTTGCTAGCTAGGCTATAGATTTAATGAATATTTTGCACACTTTCAAATTGCATATATATATATATGGTCTGGACAATAAATAAACATGGTATTACTTGCCATATTGCTAAAAGTATCATATTATAGTTGATTAATCGTTGATATTGATGTTAAAAGACCGGTATAGACGGTGGGCCGATATAATGTTTCCTAGTGTTGAGATATATGAGTTTGTTAGACATTACCTTAGATATTTATGTGTTCAACTTCGCTGCAATCAATCTTAAACACGAACCATTGAATCATTTGAAGTATTTTTTTGAGACACAGTTACACTTTTATCTGTATATTCAACAATACATGTCAAAGATGTCATTGATGTGCATTCTTACAGTGTTTATTAACATATATTTTGCATTATAATTTCTTTAAAATATGACTATTAGCCTACATGTACAAATGTAAATACGCGCAAATTCAACAGCGATGTAGCATAGCATTACATGTACATTTTCAGTATAGAAGAAAATGCTTACTTGATGGTTATACTCACATTTAGCTTTTAATTTATGTTTGTAGCAATACTATTTTTATTTTTTTTTGTGTAATTTTAGTTGATGTTGCTAATTATATGGCAATGCTTTTCTATTGTATCATGGTCTCTGTCAGTTACAGATCGATTTTAACTATGCATTATATATTTATTTTTTATTTACAAGCACTCTCTCGATGACTGCTTTCCAATAATCCGGGATTATGTTATGCGTTTTCTCCGATACATCACTCAGTATTGTCATATCAAACGGTTGACCGGACCAATTTTTGTATCGCATTTTAGATTATATCTGTGATAAGCATGTTTATATTTATAAAGAACATATGCGTTCAGACAATGTAACTACGCACCGCAAGGTCATTCAGCAAATAAACGCTAGAATATTGTGTTGTATTTATTCACCAAAGAGTGAATTATCATGTGATTTGATTAGTGATAAATGGTTTTGGTTGGCTGATATAGACGCTCTGTTTACCTAAACTGTGCATATTGTCTTCATACCTACATTCACAAGGTTTGGCAATGAATTTCATGACGTTTCGTAGACAATATTTTTGAAACACGATTTTTCTCCAGACTGAGTAATTTCAATGAATAATGACTAACTGGCGTGTGTTTTATTGTCATCATGGTGAAGTTAATGTGAGTTTCCATTCCACAATTATGTTTAAGTGGACAATAGAAATTCGTTTTGCATGTAAATATAAACATAGAAGAATATTGGACTCGTGTGTTTAAATCATCATGTTAAATTCCTAGTGTTAGGCATTGCAATCACGGAACTATTTGGATGATATTTTGTTGAAAATAATCCATTGTTTGTACATTTTAGATGCAAAAATACACTTTACTCAACACTAAGAACACAAAAAAACAGCATTATTATTTCTAGATTTAGTACCGTGAAATAGAACCTACCAACATGTATAGCGAAAACTCGCAATAATTGTTTGAAGTAAGAAAACGACGCTATTTTGTCGCGAAACTTTTTTTTCAAAATAACATCATTACAGTCTATCGACAGGGCCGATAGCAAATATTTCCGTCGCAAATTAGGCTGTACTTCGTGCTCTCCTTTGCCTGACAGTGTATGGTTTGCTATTGTTTTGCTGTTATAATGAACAATATTTACAGCGTTGAAGTACGTTATACGTAGACGTTATAACGTTAACTGATGTTGTTGCTATTTTGCTCTATTTTTATGATCGGTAATTCGTCCCCTGATCAGCAAAACATGCCTCAACTGATTCGAATTAGAATATGTTATAGTTTTTCTATACTTTTTAGGAAATTAACTTTTCTTGGAATTCTGTCTTAAATCGAAACGTGGGTGAGATAATTAAGTTTGGATGACACCAACTTCGCTATTGATGTGGTACATTCTCAATTTGCTGCAAATAAGCTGTGTCAAAAATCATTTGAATCATGTTGCATTTTCTTAAGATTTTGATTTTTTGTGAGTGGTGTGTGCAGTTAAATTCCTAATTTGCATCCTAATAGTTTATGTTGACTTACGAATGTATATTTCGAATGTATATGAAGTATGGCTATTAATTCACTTGGACTTATACTTACGAAAATACTTATGCGTTTAACTGCAATGTAGCATGTGCATACATGTATGGTACATATTGTGGTTCATTTGATCGTTGTACTAACATTTCTGTTTTAGATGCTGAAGTGCTTGCCACACACCACAATTAGCTTGAAGGTAAATTTCGTCATAATACTATTTTCGTTCGGCTTTTAATGTTAAGGCATTATTAATGAAAGTTTGTATCTGTTGCTTTTTTAATTGTATCATGGCATGTCTCCGCTACTGGTTGCACGTCATAAGGAATACGAAAACCAAGTGATTTGGATGGTTCAAATACAGTAGGAATAAACATGGCCTATTGAAGGTCAATTAGAGTTTGTTTGGTTGTGAATGTGTGTGTGTGTTTCTTTGATTGTTCGTTCGTTCGTTCGTTTATTT
The DNA here is from genome assembly GCF_020536995.1 of Dreissena polymorpha. Classification (NCBI taxonomy): domain Eukaryota; kingdom Metazoa; phylum Mollusca; class Bivalvia; order Myida; family Dreissenidae; genus Dreissena; species Dreissena polymorpha. The sequence goes on along the minus strand of NC_068360.1, from coordinate 55,527,712 downwards.
GTTAGTTCGTTTGTCTTTCGTTCGTTCATGGTTGATCTACAATTGTCAGTTTGGAAATGTCCAGCTAAATGAAACAGAACGTGTGTTGCAATTTCGTATGAAATATGTTTAATGTTTTGCAACAGCCGAGATGTCCATTCCAAGCAAGTGCAATTTATTACTTTGTTAATCTTGGCATTTCATAGTTTGTCGACTTGTTACGAGGTTATTTATCTATTTTCAAGCACTCTCCCCAAAGATTTCTTTTTAATTACCCGGGACGTTTGCATTCGCATTTCCGGGTTCATCATTCACCATTGACATATTGAAAGCATAACCGGGAATATCTTGTGTAGCCTATGTCTAATGAACGCTACTTTATGAATTATTGAGCATATTTATTTGCAAAAAAGAGACATGTTCACATAACTATGTGATGATGCACCCCCAAAAGTGGCAAACATTTTACGTCAACGTATTTGTTTTGCATTTATAAACAAAATAATTACAATTACTTAAATGATTACTTGAGTGTAATCGGATGTTACATACCATAAGCAGTAGAGTCAGGTAAATTGCCAATCGTAACACTTCGTCCATCTCCGGATTCTCCGTAAAGAGTAGACTCGTACCTAACTACCAGCCATCTTGGCTTTGATACACCCAACGCGTGATCCGCCTGCGTTATAAGGCGATATACTACGCATAAAAATAGTGATGCAATACACAGAGGGTAAACGCATTATTATCATTCCAAATTATTTTCTTATTACTTTGTCATGGAAGAACAAGCAATTGAATTACATATAATTTTCACAATAAATCATTATATCATTATTTGACTTTTACGGCAAACGGTATAATGCATGGTATTGTTTACATTTCAAAGTAATAATGGATCTCAAGTCTGATATAGAATATGCGATGAGCAAGCTGAAGATAGAGTTTAGTTATAGCGAACATCAATTGAAAGCCTTAAAGAGTCTTTATGATTTGAAAAATACGATCGCAGTTCTTCCAACTGGCTCATGAAAAAGCATTATTTTTCAGGTAGTAAGATGTTTTCGCGATCTTTACCACCATTGTTATATTGTGTTGAAAATAAGCAATTTGCTTATTCGACGCCTAGCGATTATTCATAAATATATCTGACTGTTTATCATTCACAGAGTTCTGAGTAACCTTTCTTTAGCAATATTGTCTCTGCAAAACTAAGAATAGAGATAGAAGACAATTTAATTTGAGTTCAACCGCTGCTGTAGGAATGCACGGATTGAGTGCAACAGTACTATGTATCATGATTGAACTTGGGTCTGGCTCCAGTACACACACTTCCATAGTATCTGCACATTTTGTTTGCCATAGTGATACAATAAAAGTTAAACGTAAAAATAATATACGGATTTATATAAATGTATCCATCCATTTAGCAAGACATTTACATTTATCCATGCTAATAAAAATATCAGTTTTGTGAACTGTTCTTCTGAACAAATATATTTTACTTAATAACGGTGCAGCTATGCCTAACCTTATTCAATAATTTTTATCATTTTTATTCAAATATTGATGTGGGATTTTTTTTTCAATATAAAATGACTTTAAAAAGATGAAACACAGTTGATTGCCCCCTTTAAATTTAAACCTTAAAACTGGGTTTTATAATTCCAGATATTACCATGGCTCCTTCAAAACTGGCTGCAGACAGACCAATGATAGTGCTTGTTGTTTCCCCACTGAATGCATTAATGCAGGATAAAGTAATTTCACTCTGCGAGAGGGATGTTGCTGCATGCTTCAGCAGTATCGATGCTGCATATGTGACTTCTTGTGAAGATGTATTGGAAAACGAGTAAGTAAATAAAAAAAATGTGGAATAACTTAGTGTTCTCAAAACTCCATGCACACTGGTTCTAAACATATTCTTAATAGCATTAGTCACAGTTCAAGCTTAAATTGGTTTAAATAAGTTGAATGAGTTTCATAAAAATGTTAAGATGTAGGTTTATAAAGATGTTCTTGTAAAATAAGACCTAAAAGTATATTTCATACCTTTGTGCTGCAACAGTTACACGTTTTATGCAGCATGATTACTCACTTTATCCGCCCTAATTATTATTGACTTCTGTTAACTAAATTTTTAACATTTACTATTTGTAATAAATAAATTAAATTAATATCCATACATTTATCAATTTCAGATAAGAAGAATATTTAGATGAAGAAACTGAACTGAAAACGAAGACAAGTGCTTATGGAATCAATTAAAGATGGAAATTTCAACATAATTTATATGCACCCAGAGACAGCTTTTGCAAGAGAGACAGTCAAACTTTTGAAGAGCCCTGCCTTCAAGAGTCGCATATGCTGGATGTTGAAATGCGCCCATACATTCAAAACAATTCCACATGCTTGCGCTTACATTTGGTAAATCGTTTTGGCTAAGCAGTGTCTTGTTTTCAGTGAACCAATATAGTTGTTGTAGTAATTGTATGGCTGGTTAAATGACTGAGAGATGCCAATTTGAACCATTTTAACTCTGAACCATGAAAGAATTTAATCACAACAATGTTCAAATTATTTGCTTGTTTTTATTCAATATTGCATACATTATACATGCAAGTTAAAGTATATTATAAAAACAGGGACTATACAAACAGGTATGTATAGGTCCCTGATAGAATTGGGCAACATATTTTAATTAAGTACATGCTATGTACCTATCCTTAAACATAACACAGTTGCTTAAACTTTCACATTTGATCAATCCAAAAATCAATTTACTTGAAATTGAATAAGAAATACCAGATGTTTCCTGGTAAAGTTTTGTGAAAATAGTCTGAAAAGATGTATTTTAATGCGAAAGACAATGTCATATTTACTGGAGTATTTAATTACTATGAAAAAAAACACATTTTTTCACCTAAATCCCATTTTAATGGTTTTCTAGCAACTAGGTCAATAACAATGTGTTTATAGTGTACCGGTATTCTGAATGTTTATGTTGGGTACTCATCAGTTCTGATTATGATGACTTCCTTAATGCATACATATATGTTACACTAGTCCAACTAATCTAGGTCAAAAGTTGACACTATTATTCAATTTTGCAACTATCAATATCGGTCCTTCTTTATCCATAGCAAGTAGTCACTAAATGCCTGGTAAAAACATGATATTTATGTTTAATATCTTTTCAATTTATTGCATATTTAAATAACACTATTATTACAATATATGTATGTTGAAAATCGTTACAATAACAATAAACGGCTCTATGCAACTGGATTTGCTTGTTTACTTGTAAATAAAAAATTGTTAATATATATGTGTTTCTAGAATGATTCAATACATGATAAAAATTAACATCTCTTAAAGTAGAACAGTTTTATACATGATTTCTTTCTGTATTTTAAGTTATAATTACCAAACTTTTTGGACTGAAATGCACATAACCATAAAAGCTCAATGTCTGTCTATATTGTTCAAATGAAGCAATAAATGCAAACGGTAAATATACATGTTACTTATTCACAATTATCACAGAAATTATTACTAACAAAAATATAGATCGGCATTTGTGTGTAAGATTAAATACAGGATTTACATAATCAGGAAACTAATAATGTTAAAATGATAATCACTTTGTGTTAAAAACTTTAATGATTAAAATTTCCAGTATCTGATATCATACTTAGATTTCAATGTTTCAACAGAACATAAACAAGGGCTGTTTGTCAAACAGATATGCCCCCCCCCCCAATGGGCTGTCAGTTGTAGTGGCAGCCATTGTGTGAATACCCCTGGTACGTTAGAAACCATTTTACTGTTTTGAGTCACCGTGACCTTGACTTTTGACCTAGTGACCTGAAAATCAATAGGGGTCATCTGCCAATCATGATCAATGTACCTATGAAGTTTCATGATCCTAGGCCTTATCGCTCTTGAGTTATCATCCGGAAACCATTTGGTGGATGGAACGACCGACATGTGCAAAACAATATAACCCTCTTCTTTGAAGGGAGGCATACAAATATTTACTAAGGAACACATTTAGATGGCAATAAATAAATGTAATAAGTACCTTAAATTTTGTGATTACCTGCAGCGCTGGTATTCTAGAATCTTCTAAGAGAAATCTAAAACTAAATTTGACTTAATGGAAATTTTATATCAATTTAACTGTGCCAAACTCAACAATTAATGCTCTCAAAATGAAAAATTTACTTCACTGCATAGAATACTATTTAGAGTTGCACAAAACTATGCCAGAATCATGTACATTAAACAGCTATCTCTAAAAATTCTTGGTTTTTCTCTTAGAAGATTCTAGAATACCGGCCCAGAGTACTCTTTGCAACAATACTTGTCAAGTGTGCCGCCACAAGTATACTAATTGCTTAATAAAGTTTTGTAAAACACATAATAACGCCACTAAAGAACCATTTACTCGTGTAATGGCAACATGTCCTATGCAACATTTTTTGACTGTTAGATTGAATATCAATAAAAATGTGTCAACTAAGTCTTCTTTGCTATTAACTACAGTCCCAATTCCAGATCATAAATGATCAATCCTCATTCAGCTCTTCATTTTCTACTGGCATCGGAAACCCCCGTTGAAGTCGAAGGGCTGTGCTCACTACTTGTTCAATGAAAGCTGAATGCTTACACCGAAGTTCTACACATACACTGGCTTGCATATTTATACTGCTATCAACTTTTCTACCATGTTCCTTATGTAATGGCCTAACTTTTCTTAAGATTTTAGAAACAGTCCGCATATCATCAATTTTACTGCGTTTCTTATGCGCAGAGGTTTTGTCTACAAAACCGATTTGATTGTCAACATTACTTACAATGTTTTTTATTACTGGTGCTGCAGCCGTTACTTTAACAATGGATTTTTCAGTTTTGTTGGCGCCAAGTCCACGAATGAGATCCTTAATGTCCTTCACTTGGTTTTCCTTTTCCATGTCGGCTGCTTTATTTTTCCCTGGTTTTCCTTTTCGGTTCACAAAAGCAGCAGTTCTTGCTTGAATGGCCAATTTTGGTGGCATTACAATTTCTGTTTTTAAAATATAGTCTATACATTCAACAAAGTATTTTGACATATTTGAATGACTAAAGAAGAAAGGCATTGTCATTTTAAGGTTGTTGCTAAGTCGAAAGATGTCGCCTTCTCGTATAGAGTCTTTCAAGTTAAGCATCACAAAATAGTACTGCAGGAAATTAAGTATGTAATTTTGGAGCTGATCTTCCTTCACCAAAGACAATTGCAGTGGGGTTTCGCCAACAACAATGTTCACATGTGAATGATTCTGAACCATTTTTAATGGTATCGTGATCTTCGATAGTTGTCCCCGTAGTTGTACGCTGACTACAATGTTTCCGTTTTGAACAGGCAATTCAACACAGTGACCACCAATCATAACAGGCACTTTAGCATTGTTTCCAACCTATAAAAGAAAAAGATATGTATTCCCAACTCATTCTGTTTTTAAGAGTAATAAACATGTTATAATAAATCTTGAGAACATTTGACCAATTATATATTTGGCATTAATATACTATACAAGATTGTATTCCCTATGTTATTTGTTACAATATACATAATTACATTAATTTTATTAATTAAAATGTTTTAAATTCCCAATTTAAAGATATTCAAGTAGTATAAAATGTGAATTGTCATACAACATCTAAATACAGATCACAGGGGCATAAAATGTCATAAAAATTCAATGCAATTTTAAGCACAATATTTGTATTTGTCTTTAATTTTAAATAAGTTTTTCAACATATATTTTAGTAAAAAAATCAAAGCAATCTTGTGACCTTACTTCATCAAAACTTAACGGACCACACAAAAGGTTCATTAGCCCATCCATTGTCTTGTTAAATTCCTGCAACCTTTTAGGAAGGTGACTGCGACTGATATCCCCATCTGGAATATTGCGAGTTGGAGAACTTTCAAAATCCTGCATACCAAAGTACTCAACAGCAGCTTCTTGTATGTACGCCTTTCCAACAAGAAGAACAAAGTCCTCATGTGCCTAACAAAACAAATTGTTTGAAACTAATATATATATATAAGGCACTACAATATCCTATCATTAAGTAATACATGAAGATTGCAGTTCTTATAGTTTCTGCATACAACACTGTAATCATATTGACCTAAGAAGGGTACAAAATACAGCAAGATATAGCTAAAATCACTTAATCAATTGTCAGATTCTCTCCATTTAAACCACTTAATGATTGAATTTATATTGTCTCAACAAAGTATTCACTGTTAGAAATTAAATTTAGGTTTTATTAAAAAGATATCTTAGGTATTATTTATATATTTATACCTTAAAACGACTTTTAACATTGCCGTTTACGTTTGTCCTTTGGATGTGTATCTTAATATTAGACAGGGTCCCAACATCTCTGCCAGATGACTTCTTAAAAAACTTCATAATGGTTTTCTACACATGTCAAATTGTTGAGTTATTACCAGTGTTTACACATGTTCAAAGATAGAGGTGCTATATCATGTAAAAATGGTACTATTGCATCCAGTGCCCATATGCAGTATTAACATTGTTTATAAATGTTCAAATATAGAGGTGCCATATCATGTAGAAATGGTACTTTTGCATCCAGTTTGTGCCCATAAACAATCATTAACATTGTTAATAAATGTTCAAATATAGAGGTGCCATTTCATGTAAAAAGGACTTTTGCACCTAGTTTGTGCCCATAAACAACAGACTATCTTTCAGAACTTAGTGAATATAATTATGAAAGTGATTAATATATGTTTTACAATATGCATGAGGTGAGACTGTGATAAATAACTTGTGATAGCCTGAAATGAAATTTGACTGAACTGTCAACATCTCTTTTGGATATTTGTTCGCGAAATGACCAGTCTGTATACTCACCTCAAGAAAATCCATCTGCATATGAAACATCTCAACCAAAACAGGACACAGGTTCTCAAACCGTTCTGCCCTTGTATGTGCACCTGCTCTCAAACTCTTTGCCCCATCAAGTCTAACTCGGGTCAATTGATCACCCCCAACTGGAACCATGAGACTGTTCAGATCATCAGCTGCAATTTAATACCACAAAATGAGTGTTTTAATTGTAAATGTAACTAAGAATCTTACATATGGCCCAGCCAAGCCATCACCTACAATGGGCATAACTCTAATAATAATGGTAATAAAGTTATGCAGCTTGAACTACATATGTGCCATGTTGCCATAAAAAAATATTTCAAGTATGAGTTTAATATCTTTGATAGTGTTAAAGTTTTAGAAATTTAACGAAAAATCTAAGTTAAAAAAGGGCATAACTTTAAAAAAAATGTTGACAGAGTTATCCAGCTTGACCTAAACAAGTGCTATGTCCCCATTAGATAGAAGTCCAAGTCTGAATTGATTATCTTTGATAGTATTCAAACTATTTAACTTAATACCTTTGACCTTGAAGGATGACCTTGACCTTTCACCACTCAAAATGTGCAGCTCTATGAGATACACATGCATGTCAAATATCAAGTTGCTATCTTCAATATTGCAAAAGTTATTGCAAAAGTTTAACCAAGGTTAAAGTTTTGGGACACACCCATACAATGACAGACAGACAGACAGACTGACTGATCCGGGGGGCATAACTCTAAAAATAATGCTGACAGAGTTATTCACCTTGACCTACACAATTATCTTGTTGTCATAAAGAAGCAATCCAAGTTTAACTTAATTATCTTTGATAGCGTAAAAGTTATTTGACTTTATAAAAAAACTTTTACCAACGGCGACGCCGACTCCGGTGCGATTAGTATAGCTCTCATTTGTCTTTGAAAAGTCGAGTAAAAAATATACAGTTGAAATGTCATATGTGTGCTTTGAACAATCTCAAATGCATATTTATGTACTATGCTCAACATGCTTTCTAGTGTTGAATTTTTATAGCTTAAAAACATTGATAGCCTCTTTTTTGTCCTCTTTCGTTGTGATTCTTATGTTAACATATAACAAGCTGGATACATGTATAATAAACTTGGAATTTATATATATATTATAGCTGAAAACTTTGTGCATGATAAATATTCATTAAAGTAATTATCTGACTAAATGTATTTAAAAATATTTCTTTTTTAAATGTACAACACTACCATATGTTATTACCAGTACCAATTTGATAGACTTATATCTACCAGCTTTTGAATACCATTCCTGAAGATATTTTTCGTAACCATCCATAATTTGAACACAGTCCTCATATTTCATTTCGTTCTTCAACATAACAGGCAATACAAATGATGTTGTTTTTCGAGACATGACATCCTGGAAAAAAAGGAAAAACGTGTCATTTAATTATGTTGCAATGGAATGTACACATTCAAGGACACAACAATGTTCTAAGATTAGTGTTTACCTCTATGTCAATCTACAAAGAAAATGTTTTCAAACCTTTCCAATAACTTTAATAAAATTTACTTTTTTACAACTTAGTCATGTTTAAAAGATTTTGGCATTGTGAACAGAGTAAAACATCAGATATCTTTAAATATATGACACCAAAAAAACAAACATGTGGAAGAATATAATTATTATAGTTATTTGTGAGACAAAAAATGCTAACACATACATTTTAGATTGCCTTTAACTTCACTTGTATTTATGTATTGCAATGTACATTTATGTTTTAGCACAAAAAAAATAAAACATTAATGCATTTTGGCCCAGAACCTGAAGAGGAAACTGTATGTGCTTTGGTACAGCTATTTCCATCCATTTGAAATCAGGGTGTTCAATTAGTTGCCGGGCAATCAAGATTTTGATGTTGTGTTTAAACATGTCTACATCAGGTTTAAATCGTTCAATGTTTATGACAATATTTCGTTTCTCCTTCATGTAATTCACAAGATATTCAGTTTCTTGGAAATCACTATCCGTTATTCTGTATGGGGTAAAATCACTAGCAAAGAAGTGGTAATCCTTGGACTTGTTCTCCATGCGAATGTCATTGGTTTGAACAAAAATGTCCACATTGTCTCCATTGAACTTTCCATCTTTGCCATCATGTATCGCCTTGATCACACTTTGCTCACATTGTTCAGAGCATTCAGCAATAATATTTGCTTTGCTTTGAGCAGATGTTGTAATATGCATTTTGTTTAGTCTGCTCAGAAGCTGAAAAAGCGATGAGCAATATTATAAACATATTAAAAATGTTTATAAACAAGAGATGTGTTTGTCAGAAACACAATGCCCCCTTCTGCGCTGCTTTGAAGCCATATATTTGACCTTTGACCATGAAGGATGACCTTGACCTTTCATCACTCAAAATGTGCAGCTCCATGAGATAAACATGCATGCCTAATATCAAGTTGCTATATTCAATATTGCAAAAGTTATGGCCAATGTTTAAGTTTTCGGACAGACGCACATACTAACAGACGGACAGTTCAACTGCCATATGCCACCCTACTGGGGGCATAAAAAGAAACTAACATAAAATGTGATTTTTGTAAAACGTTTCACTGGGGACCTACCGACAGCACATATAAGCCACTGTGAATAATCATGAGTGATGTGCCTTGTAAACTAATTTGCCTTTGTGATTCTTCAATATGTATTTAAAATCATAAAAGACATGGTGAAATGAAAATTTTCATGTTCAAAACAATATATGCAGTTGATTTATATACCTATTGGGCTTTTTTTTAACTCACTTTAAAACCTTATTTAACACAAGCAAATTCATTGAATTGATATCCCCCGCCAATTTGCTTCTGGACACAAAAGTGTTATATTTGGCACTCAAAAAAGCATTTTTTCAAGATACAAAGGGCCATAACTCCGTTATTAACAGATGGTGTACAATGACATTTGGCGTGCATCATCATCTTATTCATATATACAATCATACCAAGTTTCAATTAAATCCGCCAAAGCACTTCCAAGATATGGCTCCGGACGGACGGACAATGCCAAAACAATATCCCTCCGCCTATGGCGGGGGATAATAATCAGTCACAAACAAATGCAATGTATCAATGCCATAGCTTGTTTTGTACTTCATTTGTATAAAGTTCTGAATATGGATTGATATTTTACTTTTAAGTTTGTGTTACCTTGTTGTCCGCATGACATCTTACAGCAAGGATTGTCATCAGTCGTTGTACTGCAGATATTTTGTTGTTTCGACTGTGAAGAATCATGCTATATATCATCACAACTGAGGCTTTCTTGTTGCCACTGTCACCAAGTAAAGCACTTAGCAGGTTGAACAAGAAAGGAATGTTCAATTCAAGTTCACGATAAGCCTGGTCAAAGATAGTTTCTACTGATAAAATGTTCGGATCCTTTTGACTGAGCACACTTATGTTTTTTCCTACCATCTGGGAAATTGCTGCATCAAGTTCCAGAATAATCTTCTCTTTAGCATCATCAGGGACATCTGATCTTGATGTAGTCACCTTTTCTCCCTGACTTCCACAAGTTTTAGCTATCATAGAAATAAAACAAAACACGAATTTCAAAATAATTCAAACTAAGCTTTAAAATTGAACATTATAGGTATTAGATTTATTCAATGTGCAAATATGATATTACCATATTTTTATTTCAATATGAAAGCCTGTGTGAATACTGGTAATGTAGAAATCTTTAAAAGGAAATAACTTAGCAAGAAATGATTGCAATGAAACTACATGACAGTAATGTATGTGACTCTTCTATTAACCCTTACAGTGCGGGAACCGAATTTTTAAGGCCTTTGCAAACAGTTTGGATCCAGATGAGACGCCACAGAACGTGGCGTCTCATCTGGATCCAAACTGTTTGCTATTTTGATAGTATTCTTTGAAAAAAATCGAAGAAAATGCTAATTTTAGACATTCAGCAGGCGACATTTTTGCAGACGACAAATTTCCCAGCATGCAAAGGGTTACACATCCATGAAAGTGGTTGCCGAGTACATTGTACTTTGACACGCAAAAATCTATAGCTTTCATTGATTTTGTTGGGCTTGTTTGGTCCCTAGAAATTCAGCACTATACCCCTGCTCAAAGGTTTATGTTTTTCTCCTATAATGACTTAAAAATTCCCATCTCAATTTAAGCTTTATTAGGAAAAAACAAGAGATGTGTTTGTCAGAAACACAATGCCCCCTATTGCGCCGCTTTGAAATAAAATTTCAATACATCATTTGGCAGGTTTAGAAATTTTCTCCCTTTTATAGCTTATTACTTCCGTTGGATTGCATTGTTTGACTTTTGACCTTGAAGGATGACCTTGACCTTAAAATTTGTTTCTGATTATATCCTTTAAAAAAATATTACTTACTTTGTGAAAATGATCTGTACCTGCCAAATTATATAAAATAGAAATGATCTCCCTTAAAAGCTTGTTACTTCCCTTGGATTTTGTTTTTTGACCTTGACCTTTCACCACTCAAAATGTGCATCTTCATGAGATACACATGCATGCCAAATATCAAGTTGCTATCTTCAATATTGCAAAAGTTAAGGCCAATATTAAAGTTTTCGGACAGACGGACAGACTGACTGACAGACAGTTCAAGTGCTATATTCCACCCTACCGGGGGCATAAAAAGTTAAGAGGCATTTTTGCCTGTCTGTATTCATCAAACTAAGTTTGAGCATTATGTATTTTATCATTGCTAGCAAATTAAATTGTATGTTGTATAACAAAGTAGAAATTAAACTTGTAAACGTGCCTATAAAAAATCCCCATTTGTATTGAAATTCCCCACCAGAGGTGAAAAAAAACACACTGTTGTGAACTCAACAAAAGGGCACAATATGACAAAATTTGCATCTTGTCTTGGTAGGGGAAAAATTGTATGATATATTATATTGTATAAAGCAGAAATCTCTCAAGGGCAAAAAAAACATGAACAAATTAAGAAAGTTAAAGGGAAATAAAAATGAGCTAGTAGAGTTATGGATCTTTGTAAACTGCTCTTCATCAACTATTCGCCAATGAAGAGAAGAAAAAATGGTCGCACCAGAAGAACTGACAAAAGAAAAACAAGAGCACCGCCTATGGGTGCAGACCGCTCATCTTTAGAATTTTAATTTTTAAGGTGAAGGGATCAATCTCAATACTTCAATCAAAAAGGGGTGAGGGGTGGGGATAGAGAGGGGTGTAGTGAGGGGTAGGGTCTTTTATTTTATTATCTTTCAAAAAAGAAAAAAAAGATAAAAAAATATTTTACCTTTCTTTTGGGGGGAGGGGGGGATTCTTGGGATGGATGGTTGGACAGTCTTTCAAAAATAAAATAATACAAATAATTTTTTTAAACATAATTTCAAAATAAAAATGTTTATTTTTTATTTTTTGGAGGGGGGTTGGAGGGAGTGATTGAGAGGGGGGCTTAGTGTGGGTGTGGTCATTTATTAGATGATCTTTAAAAAATAAGAAATAAATGGAAAATAAATATAAAAAATTGGGGGGGAGGGGGGGAGAGCGGGGATTCTGAGGTGGAGCTTGGGGGATTGTTTGGGTGGAGTCCATTGTGGTATGTCAGGTAAGTGTTGTTTTGTTAAAGTATGAATCAAATCTGATCATAAATAAAGAAGTCATTGCAATTTTAGCACAATTTAATTATTTGATCTTGAGAGTCAATTTCATTCAATGGTCAATGTCAAATTCAACTTGCCATGTACAGTACCCTCATGATAATAAGAAAGTATTTCAAGTTTGAAAGCAATAGCCTTGATACTTTAGAAGTAAAGTGATAGTAAGCAAGCGCGCCATGTTTGAATGCAATAGCTTTGATACTTTATGAGAAAACAGGACCTAAACACAAAACATAACCAGACACAAACGCCAACGCTCAGATGATGACAAAGCTCTTTTTTTTCAAAAAATAAATTAGCTAAAAAAACACAAAAGAAAAAAAAGAAATGTGTTTGTCAGAAACACAATGTCCCCAACTGTGCTGCTTTAAAGCCATATATTTGACCTTCGACCTTGAAGAATGACCTTGACCTTTCATCACTCAAAATGTGTAGCTCCATGAGATACACATGCATGACAAATATCAACTTGCTATCATCAATATTGCAAAAGTTATGGGCAATGTTAAAGTTTTCATATAGACGCACAGACTGACAGACTGACGGACGAGGGCATAAAAAAGAAGCTAGAGATACAAGTATGGACCTTGGTGGGGGAGGGGGTGGGCCAACAAATGTATGGATAGGAATTTTCCAAGTACATGAGAATGGGTCATATTTCTCAAAAAGGTGTTAAAACCCTGGAACTGCACAAGTTGTTGATTTGGGAAATGATGTAAACTTTAACAGTAAAAGGTGCTGATACATGTAACAATTACTAATTACTAATCAACACTAGAAACAGTTGGAACTTTTAATTACATGCATAAAATGAATAATAGCAATTCTGTTGAAAATTAACAAGCATGCACTTACCTCTTAAGAACTTCAAAGGAACGTGTTGAGTGAAGAATCTCAAAAGTATCATGTTTATGAAACTTAAGTTGCAATCACTATGTTTCACAAAAATGACACTCAAAAGAAATCAACAATTCTAACCTCTGTTCATCAATAAAGTATCCTATGAATTCCAATGCAAGACATTTCTTTGGTTTCCAGTTACAAAGTTCTGGAAATAAATAGTATTTGAAACTCATTAGAAAATTCTAATAAAATGAACATTTTACAGACTTGCTGTACATGTACCACACTGGGTGTGTATATCTTCAAGAACTTAATCATTTCTATACTACTGAAGCAGTGATGCCTGATTCCAGAAAATCAGTACACAATATTCGAATCATTTTCTGCCCATAATGTTATTGATTGAAAGAAATTGTGTATCTTCAATCAACAAAAATATCCACTTTAACATTGAACTTGTGTACAATAAAATTCGTTAAAAGAAAAAATGATATTGCCTGATGTTGATGTGAATTCTTTGTCCCCTAAAATTGACCAAAAAAATACCAAGCCCTTGCATATTTATCAAAATTGTATTAAATCAATGTACATGTTTGGCGCTAACTTTATATTTGACACACATAATGATATAGAGGGAACCTTTACTGATAATTTTTCTGGCATCAGTATCAGATAACAGGGATTAAACATCAAACAATAAAAAAAACAATGAACATAATTATACATATTTCAATAAAGGATTATGAACAAGGACAATGCAAATGGGAAACAATTTTGCAAGTGGGAAACAATTTGCAACAATTGTATACCTGAGTAACTATGATCAGCAAGTCCAAAAAGTAATTGTTTTTTTGGACCGTGTTTTTTTCCAACCTCAATTTCACTTTCAGATTTGTTAGGGACTATAAAATAAAATTGGTATAATAATAATAATTAAAGTTTTACTTGTGAATGAAATAAAAAGCCATTATATCCAAATAAAATTATTCACAAACCTAACAGAGAAGTTACTTATAAATGTATATGTTAAATGTATTATTATAACATAACTTTCCTTAGGTCTCCCTTCTTCCTCTGGTTTGGAACCAGGATTTTTTTGCAACAATGAATCTATATGAAAAGGGTTTGTTAAAAAAACAGAAATTTTTGTATGAGATCTATTAAAACAGTATATTACATTTTTAGACAAAATTAAACTTCATGCCAGGTCATATTCTCATTCCCTAGACAATGGGTGTAGGATATTCCATATGGTTCATGTGTCTTTTAAAAAAAGGAAAGTTTCCTCAAATTTTAAATGTCCCAAAAATGTCTTGTAAATATAAAAATAAACAAATACATTTACTTAAACCAAGAGTGCCATGATGGCCCTATATCACTCACCTGACATATATTTCTTTCTACAGACTGGAACTCTATTCCTTGCCATTTCATAGTTTTTTTCACTAACAACATACATGTATTAGGACACATTTGAACCTGGGATGTGGGTGTGGGAAATTTTAATTCAAACATCAGGGATATAATTGAAGCAATCTTGGTAGATATGTACTAGATGATGTATCATGCTCTATGCTCTGAGTCTTGTGGTTTAAGAGTAGATGTTAAAGTTTTCACTATATACAGGTACATATAAGGAACAGATATTTGCCCTAAGGGTGGTGCCAATTTTGACTCCAGGTGTATTATTTGTAAAACATTAATAGAAGTCAATCAGAAGATGTTTCATACCAAAAATCTATGCTCACGGCTTATGACGTTGAAGAACATATTTAGAGTTATAGGGGAAACACACCTTACCTACCTAATTTTAATTTTTCAATACTACTCATCAGCCTCTCAATGACTGCTGTTCTTCGTTGTGGAGAAGGCTTCATTTTTTCAAGGCTATTCATAAGTCCCTCTACCACAGTAGGTCTTTTTTGTGGTGTCTTTCCAATTTGTTTTTGATCGTGTGGTAATGCACTCAATCTCATAGCAGATACTGACTTCATCCTTTTAGACTTTGGTGTTACTGTGCTACTTTTGTCTGGGGTTTTAATTCGCTTTTGATTTCCAGTCACAGTCACTTCATGTCTTCTTGTAACTGTTCTAAAAATGAAGTAATGTGAAATTGTCGTTAAATTTATGTTGTTTATATTTTATACCATATGGTGGAAGGCATATACCTGGTATATTATAGTTTGGTAAAGCAGGTGGTGTAATGTCAATGTTTCATGATATTTCTTACTTTTCCATTTTATTTGATTTAATCATTTAAATGTATTTAAACGGGCCTTTTCACAGATTTTCGCATGTTTTGAAGTTTGTCACTATTATAAATGATTTATATTGATAAATGTTAACATTGGATATAAAATTTTCCAGTAAAAAATCAATATTAAAATTAAAAAAACAAAAACAGGTAACCATTGTTACCCTCAGCAGCCGGCTCGAACCACTGACCACTGACACGGAATAATTTCTGAAGGTATTCTACTTAATTTTATTAAAGCTTGCATATGGGTCCCAGGGCTTTTTTCCCTGACTTTGTGAAGCGGCCCTGGCACCCTCACTTTGTGAAATAATGAGTCGTGAACTTTCCAAAATTGTGAAAAAATGAGTTGTGAGCTTTTCGAAATTGTAAAAAATTGAGTCGCGAACTTCTTAAAATTGTGAAAACCCGAGCCGTGAAATTGTTAAAATTGTGAAAAACGGCCAATGTTGTAAAACTTCACGGCCCTGTTAGGTTTGTGAATTGTCCCTATCAAAATTGTGAATTGTCCTTCCAGGGCCACTCGCACAGAAGGAAAAAAAGCCCTGGGTCCTTGTGTTTAACAGCCATATTATTTTTTGTATACATAGACTAGTAATATACATTATAAACTATATAGCATGAACTTGTTCCTACAATTTGAAATTTACAGTTTAAATAAGTACATTGCTAATATTTTACATGTGATTTTTCTTTCTATTTTTATGCGAACAAAAAAACTGTTCAATATGTTACAATTTTTATACTTGAACATATTTCCAAAAACAATATCATGAATCATGTATAGTTCAGTAACTCGGTGATATTACTTTAAGTCTAATTGAAGTGAAAGGTATGGAAAAACTTGACATGTGCTGTGCAGTTTGCGAAAACTGTTAGTCCTTCATTTCTGACTGACATTTATTTTGTGAAGGACTGACAAAAGATGTAAAACTGTCAGTCTGACTTATCAACAAGAAAATCTATGCAAATTTATATGTTGTTCAAAATATTTCTTTATAAGTCATGTACAGATACATCAGCAAGATTAAAGAACATAATACATTATACTTAACCCATTTATGCCCAGTTGACTCTCCCATCCTTCTAAATTGGATCAATGTATTTCCAAAAGTAGGGATGTCTAGTATATTTATTTCTATATTTAGAATATTTCTTACAGAAATTCCATTAAGCAAACAGCGCAGACCCTGATGAGACGCCGCATCATGGGGCGTCTCATCAGGGTCTACGCTGTTTGCCAAGGCCTTTTTTCAAGATGCTAGGCATAAATGGGTTAAATAATTAAAGACAGTTTATTATTGTAGTATATGGAAATTTGTTTGTTTTTACGTGTTAACACTGACATAAATTTGTTTGGACTGACAAATTATGAAAGTCAGTATTTTGTCATAATCATACGTTAATACTGTAGTAAAACGAGCAGAATTTATTACACGAGTCTTGAGATTGATCAGAACTAACAGTTATAATACTATCATAACTTTATAATTGCGTAAACATACCTCCTGACTGAAGCGAATTGATGTAACTTTCGCCAACAACATCTACAACAGCGTTTGATAGAATTTCCCGCAGGAAAGTTTATGCTCACTACATTCCTTACAATGTCGCAATCTACATGCTTGCTAAATGTGAAAGAAAACATGTCCCTATCCGGTTTAAAACACAGATCGCACTCAGACATGGGTGCCGACAATTTATCGGCCATTTTCATTTTGAATTGCAAAAGTAGTCCGTAAACAAAATGGCGCCCACGTTATACCAGAGGCTCCTTTATGCAATAAAAAGCCGGTTGGATCCAGAGTGGTAAATTGCATCAATCTCCATGCAGAGTTGTCGTTCCTTGCTCTCACATACAACCTCTGCCATCACAAGAAAATCCTACCAGATTCGGTAGGACGTTATTATTTTTTTATAAGTGTTATATTATGAAAAGTAGTATCATTCTCTTTTAGATTTTCAACATATTGCATTAGTTTAGGTTCATAATAAAACATATATTACCTAAATTAAACAAGTAAAATTAACGACGGGACATTTTTTCGAATTGGTAAACATGGCGTTCACTTCTGAAATAACGAGAGCTTTTATTGAATTTTGTCCGCCTTTTCAGCCTAAAGCGAAACAGATTAATGTTTGGAACATTTTTTAGCAGGGAGAGACATTATTGCTAACCTTCCTGTAGGTTATGGAAAGAGTTTGGTGTATCAGATAATTCCAAAGTTGTTGTCAATTGTGAAAAAAGATGAACCGCAAGCGACGATATTAGTCATCTCTCCATTAACAATCATTCAAAATGAGCAGATTGAAACTCTAAAAAAGTATGATGTAAAGGCCTGTAGGCTTTCTTACCATGAATGTGATGGAGAAGTAGAGGTAACGTAAAAATTTCACAGCTTTTAGTATTGCACCTATAGCTACCATGCATTATCATTATTACTATTAGAAATATTATGAAGACCTCTTACCAGGAGACTGTGCATGCCTTTTTGTGACTATTTTATACCCATTTTTTCAACAAAACAAAATATATATGTACATTATTGTTTGTGGCATTTAAACATCTCTTTATGTGTGGAATGTATGTATCCCGGAAAAGTAACCTTTTAAAAAAAAACACTGCTCTTTTGGTACAAATAAATCTGACCCATTCATAGTACTTTCAAAATCACACATAGTATCAACAGTTAGAAGTTAAATCAAGATATCATTAGTTGATATAATGGACCAGCGTTGTTTTTACCGGTATGATAACCAGATAAGTGTGTTTTTTTACAATGATCATAACATTCATATTACATAAATTTTATGTGGGGGAATTTAACACTTTTTAGTAGATGCAGCAATAATTGTTAATAAGTACATGTACCACTTACTAGCCTTAATTCATTGTATGACGTATTTCAAATTTATTTTTAATCTCGCTAGAATAAATGATATTTTAGAATAAATGATAGATATTCATATAACATGTATATGCTTTGCTGTACTGATATAATGCCATTGTAATTGTATTTATCGTAAGTATATATACCATATTATTATTATTTAAGAAATATAATATATTTATAATAATCGATAATTATACCAGTAAACGTAGTACCATAATACTTCCACTCGGACTTGACCAAGAGTGAAAGAAGAGTTATTATTCACATCATATAACCTGTAAGTTAGCAACTATTGGTATATTTATTTACAGCTTATGGAGAAAGATATGATCCAGAATATTGCAGAAGGGGAATTCGCAATTGTGTTTGCTCATCCTGAAGTACTACTTAACACAGTCAGTGGAAAAGACTGGCTGAGCAAAAGACAATTCATTGATCATGTAAAAGGGGTAGTGAAAGATGAATGTCACATTGTAAAAGAATGGTAAGTAACTAAGTAAGATTCAAGATTTTATTAACAGCATTTTTAGAAGGCCAATTGCCCATGTGGACAGATTTTTATACATGCAATATGATAATAACATTACTAGACATATATACATTATTTTAACAAGCACTTGAAATTATGATTAAGCGAGGTTACAAAACGTTTAAAATAATAATAACATAAGTAGTACAAACAGTGTGCGAAATTCAAATTTTAAAGTAATTTTCCAAATTCTTGTACACATGTATAGAAAAGTTAAATTTCTTACTAGCCCGACTATATACATTTTTTAATTCCCACTACCTCGGAAGGATTTTCACTAGCCAAAACCCTTCAAGCAAGTGCGAATTTCGCACAATGAGTACATGTATCAATAAATAATTTACATCAGGAAATACATATTGACTGTAATTATATTAAAGAGGAGTACTCATACTTATCAATATATAAATTATTTCATAAATTTTAACAAACATTTACTCTATAAACTAAATCTTATGAGGCGTAAACAAGAACTCACACAAAAATACTGTTTATACAGGATTTCACATGTATTCACATACAAAATCAAAAACAGCAGTAAATGAAGAAGGGAATATGGGCCCCATAGAACAGTCAAGACATATATCCTCTTAATTTTATATACAATTTATTAGCCTTTGTAGTTCAATGTAAGAACACTTCCCCTGCTCTGTGGGAATAAATCTGGGTTCAACTCCCAGCAAAGGCCATAATTTACACATGTGTTATTTGGAGGATAAAATTCTTTTGCAGGGCATTTGTTTTACATAAGTATATTTTGATCATTAATGTATTGATCATTTCTTCCAAGAATGATACTTATTGGTATTTTTTTCCATTTCATTATTTATGCACAAAGACAATTTCAATAGCTTAATATTAACCGTTGTGATGTAGGTATACATGTTTAATTATATATGTACACCATTTTATATGGATTCAGTCAACTTCATGTAAAATGTTTTGTGCTTGAGCTGTGAGTGCTTGTACAAGTTAATGATCACAGAAGAAGTAGACTACTAAAATTTCAAGATTGCCATTAAAAATAAAAACTTCACTGATGCGTTTAGGTTTGTTTTAGTCTTTGCCTTATCTTCACTTAATACATGTATATAAAATTATGTTCATCATATTTTCTCCTTATAATCTTCAAAGCACCCTAGACTGTTATTCTTAAGTGCTTGTTATAAAAAGTTGAAAAATAATGATGGAATAAAATAAATGCTACATGTACTGGCACAAGTGTTGATAATAGCGATGTTGATCTTCCTCAGCTACAACATCAGAAATGATTTCCAATTTTTTCTGTCATGTGCCTGTGACCTGGTCGCCTAGATTAAAGACTAGCTGTGGTTTTTCTATGCAATATAAATAATTTATTTTCTATTTCAATAAATCCTGATATTGATGGTTCTAAAAATGTAAAAGATAACTGTAGTATAGTTATAATATTGCGACTTTTGTTGTTAAAATCTTTTTTCATTATTAGGGAAGAGGAATTCAGGAAAGCCTTTCAAAAACTGAAGACTCTTCCTGCGGTGTTTAATGATGTCCCATTTATGGCATTAAGTGGGACATTACCAACCAGTCTGATGAAGGAGCTACCAAACATATTGGATCTCAACAACCCCGTGACAGTCCAAGAAAGCCATGACCGTACGAATATATTTCTGAAAAAACTTCAAAAGTCGAAATCTGGTGACACTAGTGAAATTTATGAATCAATTTTAAAAACAGAATGTGATGACCTTAAGAAAAACCCCTACAGTTATCCTGTTACACACCTTTTCATGCCTTTGTACTATATAAGCCAGGCAGCAGCATATCTTAAGCATTTTTTTGGAGATGGTGATATTACAACGTCTTGCTATGCAGTGTTGTTTTCCAGACAAGACAAAGTTGTTCTTAAAACAACAGTTGAGAAGCTACAAATGGAAAATCCCCGAATAAGACTGATTTTAACATCATCAGTTGCTGGCATGGGGTTTGATACCCCAAGTGTGAAGAGGATCATTTATGCAAGACCACCGCGTAACTTGTCCCAGTACCTCCATGAGATAGGGAGAGCAGGTCGAAGGGGACAAACAGTTCTGCAATTCTTCATTACAACAAAAAAAACATTGCCAAAAATATTCCTGGAATTCAAGAAGACACAGTGCAGTATTGCAATAATGAGGAAACATGCCTCAGGGAATTGTTGTTAAAACCATTTGGATTTTCAAAATCTCCAGGAATTGCAAATGAAAATTGTTGTTCATTTTGCCTGAATGAAGACATTTCAAAATTAGACAAAGCTGGAGCATTTGATAACAATGTTTGAATTGTAATAACAATTTCATTTTTTATGTGCCCGATACAACAGGTTGGTGTTAGGTTTGCAATTTGACAGGTCATTTCAGAGTTAATAAAAAAAATGTGTTCTATATTTTTTAAATCCATTTTAAAACCATCAAATACACACACAAGACAAATCAAACCATAGACAACTTGACTCTAAAAATGTTTATTTCTGTACATTTTATCAGTATTGCTATTGTAATCCACTTTTTTTATTCTGAAAAACATTACACCCCATTCTATTAATGCAGCTTGTATTGTATCACTAATCTGTATTGCTGTTCAATTATGTCTGTTTACATCTCACAGTGGAGAAACAATCTACTGATCTCAAAATTGTGAATTGTGAATTCTACATTAACACATTTTAAAATGAACATCTGACATAAATCTAAATTGTATTTAAGTATGTCAAACTTGAAAAGCATGCCACCTCGTCTACTGAATTGCATGAAAATGGCTTGTCAAACTTGAAAAGCATGCCAAATCGTTTACTGAATTGCATGAAAATGGCATGTTTAATACATTTTTACTTTTTTTTCCATTTTTGTGCTTATGTAGGTGACAATCACATACATGAACTATTTAAATATTAGGACAACCGCTTTGGTAAAAATGTTTTTACCATATTTTCCAAATTTTACTTTTTTTCCATTTTTGTGCTTATGTAGGTGACAATCACACAGGTGGTGTGAATGTACCATGATATTAAATTACATATTATTGGTATGGTATTTTGTATTGCATATTTGTTCTTGCTAGGCAAACATTAATGTAGTTCAGTTAGAATTATACATGTAATCCCAATCAACAAAATACTCCGCACATTTGAACGTAAAAAGTATTTCTTCTGAAAACTGTAAAGAAACACTTTGTTTAATGTCTATATTCAGAATATCTTGATTCAAATGGAATGCACACTGAAGGTTGCATAAAGTACTGTTAAAACTTGAGCACAACAACCAGCTATCCCAATACAGAATATATGTCATATAAATGTTATCAAAATGATGTTTTTTTCAAGTTTAAGCATTGTTTGTGTGCATTGTGGTTAAAAAGATGTCGATAACAAACAATTTCAACACTCTTAGTTTCAAATCAACTAATATACAGGACTGAGGTTTAAAATTGTAGGGCACACTTATGACGTCACTCCATGTAACACACCCTAGCAGTCATACTCAGACGATTCATGGTCAAAATTGATAGTATGTCCATAATACAGCCTGTCTACAACTTGCTTGATCCTGAACTTAAGATCAACAGAGTTAATTTTTTCTGACTGGTGAACACGGGACATTTGTCATGCCTTGACACACTCTTCCTATTGTTTTAGAAAACGGTCGAAAGTCCCTCAAAGAATTGACAATCACTTCATTATCTTTAATTCTGGCTGGCGTTCGATGCCTACTAGAAACTTTCCTTACTGATGTGGAAATCTCTTTTTTCTCGAAAATGTCGGACACAGTGTCTGCGGCTCTGCAACTTCTTTGAATTGCTTTTTCCGACTTATTTGCACCCAAAGCCCTGATTAAATCCTTTTGGTTTCTTACAGAGTTTTCTTGTACAAGATCACTTTCAATTTTTCCTGCAGCTCCACCTCTCAGGTTAACAAATGCACCTTCCAATGTCCTAATTATTTGCATATGGCTCATGCAGTACTCACACTTCAATACAAAGTCCAAACACTCCTGAAAATATTTTGATAGTCTGGAGTTTGAGAAGAAAAACTGGGCACATACCATTAGGCAAGGAATTATTCTGGCCACATCTCCTTCTTTAACAATGTCCTCAAACATCATCAGGTGCATATACCAGTGACAGAGATTGCAACAGTAATTATGCACAGTATCATCTGTGTCATTGTTCACCACATCATCAGTCTCATGTACATAGTCTAGATAGCCAAAGTGGTCAAGGAACTGTCGCAATGGATTTAACAGTGATTCATAGTTTTCGGATTTTGACTTCACCAGCTGAATCGGGTGCAACTGGAATCAGGGCTCTCCATGCCAAAGAACTCCATCAGCTGCTCCTTCACCATCTGTTTACCTGCCAGCGACAGGAAATCGTGATGCGCTTTAAAGGCGCCCTTAACCTTTCCATTTACATCGCTCCTTTGCAACTTGCCCTTGTAATGGTATAGGGTTCCAGTTTGTCTCAAAGTTTTGGAACTGAACAGCTTTTTAAAGCATTTCTAAAAAAACATGACAATGTAATATATTGTATACTTGTATTACTATTCGAAAATTGTATGAAAGTTTCTGGTAGAAACTAGCAGTTTAAAAAAACTACCCTCCACAAAGAGTATGGCCCACTTGTGTAAGTGTTGGATATCATAGACATTAGTAAAATCCATAAATTTGTGGATTTTTTTTTTCTGGACTTGTGAATAAAAACAATCAAACAATAAAATTAAGAAAAAAACGGTGCACATCCTTGGCAATATTTAAAGAGTTTACTTCCCTAATGAAATGTGTTCTCCTTGTATTTTCAAACATGCACATCAACTATTTCAGGAAGGTTTATTAATTTATAATATAACATAAACAAATGGCCATAATAGCTCCATATCACTCACCCAACACATGTTTTGCTACAGGCTAAAAAATCAACAGTGGTTTTTTTAGAATATGTTTCAGTTTTCACTTAAGGATGCCTTAGCAATCACAGTTATGCATAGAATGCAACTCTTAAAACAATTTTGAAAGATCTTAAGTTAAGGAAGTTGACTCACTCAACATTCCTTCGAAGTTAAAGCACTGTTTGGCTAGCAGTTTAGGCGCTAATGTTGACATGAAAATGTAGACGCATGGTGATGAATGACCTAAAAAACTTGGTCAAAACAGCTCACCATGAGCACTTTGTACTCCGGTAAGCTAAACAATTTGACAGCAACAAGGTTGATTAGTACCTCTAAGAAGTCCTGCTTGATGTGCCAGAGCTCTATTATGAAAGGGTGGAGATCTTCAAACCGCTTTTCTGGTGAGGTAGCAAAGGAACGAAGGTGTTTCGCTTCCTCTAGACGTACACGAGTTAATTGATCACCACCAACAGGGACTTTATAGGACCGAAGAAGGTCAGTGGAGCCTGTTTAAAGGAAAGTTTGTGATGCTTGACCCTGAAGTTAATTTTTGTTTACATGCAAATAATTTTTTATTTATCATTAAAATGTTAATTGAAATTTAGTTGGTAGCATTTCAACTGCTACTTACTGATGTAAACCTGATAAACGCACACAAATGAATATAATAAATTATAAAATAATGTGCTGAATATATTAATTTTCTGTCATTTACTAGTATAATGACGTTGGCAGTAAATAAGATTCTATCAAAGTGGGTATAATACCTGTATCCTAACTGTCTGTAAAACCTGCAGTAACTGGAAGGTCAAACAGAAACAATAACAAACTTGAACAATAACATCAAACTGTAAGATTTATGTGCACAGTTGTATTTGATGTGGCAAGCTTTATCGTTGTACATAACTTTGATTTTTGGGAATGTTATATGCATCAGTTGCATGAAATTTATGCATTTAAAATGAATTGCCTTTCAATTCACTATAAACTGCAGATGACTTAAAAAAACAACAACTTGGCTTAAGCAAGGCAAAAGAAGGTTACATCATGCCACAAAAAACAAAACTACTTGCATTATAGTAATAACAACAAGAAAATAATAACAAATAGCAACATGCATGCTGAGAACAAACTATATATTGAATAAATAGAAAATACAAAAGTCAAAGATAATCTAAATAAATTAATATTCATGAATATATTTAGCATGTTCAGTAATGCTTAAAGATTTCTTGGAAAAAAATAAGTTTGTTTCATTATCAGCATCTTACATTTGCATAGAACAGAGAAATTGGAATAGCAAAAATGAACAGCAGCTTTTTATTCAATATTCATTTTCTTCATGATCAAGTAGATGGAAGATACTAGCCTAGGTCAATTTTAACTCTACTTCAGAGAGATTTTTATTTGACAATACTTCACTGTATTAACTGTTTAATGTACTATGTCTTCAGAACAAGT
Organism: Dreissena polymorpha; assembly: GCF_020536995.1. Lineage (NCBI taxonomy): Eukaryota > Metazoa > Mollusca > Bivalvia > Myida > Dreissenidae > Dreissena > Dreissena polymorpha. Next base: position 55,502,242 of record NC_068360.1, on the reverse strand, counting down.
ATTAAACAAATAAATAGATTGACAAACTTACATATTGGCTACCGATAAATTACTAGCAATGCATGGTGTACATACACAAACCCATTTTTATCTTTATAGACTCCAATGGTACTTGTGCGTCTAGAAAGGTCTTATAATAGTCTTGTTTACTTTCCAGCATTTGAAAATTATTATCTTTATGTATTATATTATTAAGAATCTATTGACAACAAAAGTACATTTTGCACAAGCACATTTGGTAAACACCAGGAATTATGTTCAGTCTTAGTGTATTGATTAGAATGGGCAGATATGAATGCAGAACAAAAATTCCAAATTCATAACAGAAAGCAAACATATTTACATGCAACATAACATATACATACCAAACGCCTTCATGTAAACATCACCAAGGACCTGTTGATACTGGTCCAATATATCTATACAATCCTCATGCTTGGCCTCATTCTTGAGGATGATTGGTAGCTGAAAAACTTCAGATGGTTGCCTCATCTCAGCTTGGTAAGGATGATAGATGTGGGCTGAGAGCACTTTTTGAAGCCAGGAGAAGTCTTTAAACTCAGACAGTATTCTTCCTGGAGTAAAACAACATAATAAAGAATAAATACAGTAGTCACAACTATTTTCTATACATAACAATTATTGCTATTTTTTTATTACTCGTTTATCTAGCATTCTTCAGTGTAATACTTTAATAATTATACAGTAATAACAGCATATTTAAGGAAAAACATGCTTAAGCAGCTTAACAGAAGAAAATTGTACATGTTATGATATCCGGGGTTTCCGTTAACTTTTGAAATCTGGAAGTCTCTGTATTTTCCACTTTGAAGTGTTGGATTTGGGAAGTTTTGAGACTTCCTGGGATGCAATTTTGAAAGTTTTTATGAACAAAACTGGGAGTAAATTACTCCCAAACTTCCTTTAACAAAAGCCCAGTCCACTCAATATAAAGACTATATGTTTTAAGAGTATTTTATTAAATTATAGTGCCTGTACAAGAATTTTTTAGCTGATAGATAGATTCATGCTCAACCATAGACAATAAATAAAAAAAACACTTCACACGTCAAACAATACCAGCACTCAAATAATTTGAATTTTAACCTAACAATACACAGTAGGTGTTTGTCAAAGTGTCTCTGTGGTGACCATTGGGAAAGAACTTCTCTGGAGAAAGTGTTCCAAGTAATGGCATGGTGAAACTAGTGCTGAACGATCCTAGTTGTGCAATCTGAAATACAAATAGACATACACATGTTTTTGATTAACAACATTTTTGAACACCTTTTAATTGAGTGTTTTTTCCGTATAAATTTAATTTGCTGTGTTTGGCACTTTGTATTAAGTGAATCAGAATCATGATATTTTTTTAGAAAGAATAACTGTTGTTTACATTCATTCATTTTAACTAATGAACAATGTTCTCCTGTACACATGTTTAATAGAGTGGGTGGAAAGCTTCTGATACCATCAATGTGAACAAAAATGCATTACTACTTTTTACTCAGTATATTGTTAACAGATCATAATATCAACAGGTTAGTGATGCTATTGTTAACCTCACTAATCAAACCAGACAAGTAGGGGTGTAATTTTAACCATTAGCTCAAACATTACCTACCCTGCTGAAGATGATATTTGAGGCAAATATGTGGAAGTCCTTGTTGTGTCTGTCCAGTCAATGATGTCCTGTTCTGACATAGATGTCCAAATTGTCACCCGTGTTTTTGACAAGTGGGTTTTGTCTTAGACTTCTGGCGATGTTGTCTTCCAGCATTTCACCAGCTTCATCCAGTAGACGCAGTTTGGATGATGTCGACATTGTCAGCCCCATGCGGTTGAAAAGTGTTAGTGCCTGCCAGTTATCAATTGTAGAAATGATCCATATATTAACAGTAAGAGAAACTAATTAGGAGAAACCACTTTATGACTTAAAGTCTTCATTATATCATTTAATTTTCATCTTAAAACCTAAGAATGCTTATGGATTTATGCAACAGATATTAATACTGTTGAATAGTATACAAAATCAAATGCTTTCAATAACAGATAATAACAATAATGGATAAATCCTCATTTTTGTGTCAGGTTCCAAATGGCAAAACAAATGTTTATCCATAGACATATTATGTAATTAAATTTTCAGATTGTTGTTAAAAGATATAAAATAAGTCCTGTTAATATTTTTGTGGTCAGAATTTGCATAAATACATAATTTGAACCACGCTGTTAAAATACTTTAACGACAAATTTAGTTTAATTCCCAACCTCAATGATCATATTCCTACAGTTGTAAAAACCAAACTAGGGCCATCTTTTCCTTTATTTGTTAGCTATGATGAGGCCCCATATATAAATATCCCCCATTTTTTATTCCTTTAAATTAGTTTTCTGTCTACAGCTCGTTTAACCCCAACATGAATCCCTGTCTTAAGAAAATGTGCTTGTGCCAACTCTAGAGCTTACCGAGTCATCCAAGTGCCCTTTGATGGATACAACTGTTGTGAGTCTGTGCCACGCTTACAACTTCTCATTTCTGGCATTCATGAGGATGGCATAGGCAGCAACAATCGGGGCAATCTTATTGGCCGATGGGTTTTTCTCAGCTATTGCCATTATGCAGAACAGGTCAAGGACGAACGGAAGGCTAAAAAACAACAAGGCATGATGCATGTCACTTTATTATTGTGATTTATTGTGAATAAGACCTGTCAACAGAGAGGAATACTGACAATTTCTTGTGCTCTTATTAAAACAAAACGTGTTAAACGAAACAAGAAAAAGAACGCAATTCTAAATACATCCACTTCTGACAGATAAATATAATACAAAAAAAAAGTTTTTTATATTCGGTATTCATCACACAAAAGTGAAAATGATGATCCAATAAGATAAAGTGGAAGCTTTCGTTCTAATCATAAACTCACACAAAAAACAAACATGTATATAGTAATGTATACAACATATTAGAGGGAATTTACACAATAAAGAGGAAAATGTTTTAAAGACTTAAGATGCATAGTCATGATTGGTAGAATTTACACTTCATCAAGGTATTATTTAAATGTTAATGTTTAAGTAATGCCTACATAATCCACTTTGATGAATGAAAATATCCTAAACAGAAGTAGGGTTATAACTTAGGAAGAACAGCTAGTATGCTTGAACATTCAGGTGTACTTCCATGTTCTTTTCATTCATAAAAAAATTACTTCTACTAGAGTTCTATGCACCCGATAGGATCAATTTTTACAGTTTCACATTTTTTGTATAGATTGCTTATTAATGTATGGTAACATTTAAGTCTTTACTTTTCTGAATTTTCCTGTAATATTTCTGGAATAATGTTTTCCCCATGCTGCATCAACTGTGAGACACTTTTCTTTTTCAGAAGAATGCTGTTAAATGCAGCATTTCTGGAGGACAATCGTGCGCAGACATTGTCGATTTGTTCCAATAATCTTGCTTGAACTCGATTGGATAATATCTACAATAGACCGAAAGGTTACTAGTATATTAAATAACATAGTTGCTGTCTATATACAGAAAATCGTTTATTGTGGAAAAGGGAGATTATCTGTTTAATTTCATAGCTGGTCCTTAGAAGAATATTTACAATTTATTAGGGATTATTCTACATTTCCTTTGAGGAATCAACACCAGTTCACATAATTTGTAAACAATATAATTATCCCGCTGCTATTTTAAGCCCATGTTTTCATTCTACCATGAATTTAAAAATGTGACACAAATCCACATGGTGACTTTGAAACCAACAAAATAAAATAATGCCTAATACAATATATCTGAAAGTATTTGCATTTATTTTCATGTTACTAACATGCTTGATGACAGCATAAATGGATAAGTAGCTTTGAATAAAGGTGATGAGTGGTGGATACAAATTAAGACTTTCATGCTGTGGAATGTCCCTTAAGCCTCACACGATAAAGTTCATCTCTATCTAACACTATAAATCTTATATTCAATACAGATCCTGATTTAAAAAATTGTATCAACACTTCCAATATGCAGATTTAAGTTGATAAATTGGTACAAATTATAAATGAAGAAGCAAATTATTATCAGTTATTGTTAGTATAAACCTTATTATGGGCGACAATATCCACTATTTCATCCACTAGTTCAGTGCTCCAACTTGTCTCACACAAATACCGCTTGATTATGTCCATGGCAGTTATTGTAGGGATGGCATGAATGTCATGTGGTTTTATATATGTGTTTAAAGCCCTGGTGTAGTCATGATCTGACCCAACGGCTGTGGCCGTATAGTCATGATCTTTTGTGATCACAGAATGACCTACCACATCTTCAACCTCTGAAGTCTCCTTGGAAGGACCTGGTATGGCAATGTCACCAAGTACACGCCTTGCAGGTTTTTTCCAGCAGTAGGAGCATGTTTGCTACGCTTCACAGTTGCAGATAATTTTGGGGTTATGGGCGAGACTGTGCCACGCTTAAATCGAGTTGAGTCTGATATTTGAACGCCATCATTCAAAGCCAGGTCCAGTTTTTACAACTTCATGAGCAGATTGAATTTTGGCGTCCCACCCTCTACAAACTCCTAATTCAATTTGTGCCTCTTGATTTGCAGATACAAAATCCTTAAATGGACGATTTAATAAATAAGAAATTGCTTCATAATAATTTGATTCTTTTTTTCCAGTCAAACTAAAAACTCTTTTGTTTTCACAAAGGACACAATTCTCCGGCACTTTCTTCTTCGGCGTACACATGGTTATCTATCATTTCTACGTCGTCTGCCTGGATTTCGATGAGACATAACATATTTTAACATAGTTCTAAACTTACTTTATTAGCGGGCGCACTCGACTTTATTCTGTCCACTTTCCTAGTTATCAGTTAAAAGTTTACACTTACAACTAACTTAGTTACATGCAATTTCTAAGGCTTAAGGAACGGAAATAAAGAAACACTTTATATTGTAAGGCGCCATTATTTTTCATCGTATCACGTGGCTCGACTATCATCACGTGGTTGCTTATGATGGCAGGGATTTGATCCAGCTATGCTGGTTCCCGTCAAATCACTGCGCGGAGGTTGAAATTGCATAAGTCGAATGAAAAACAATACAACGAAGAATATAGATTAACCTTACTAGACTTAAGAGCGAACTTCATTTATTGATAACGAATTTAATTAATATCGTTTCAGTTCTTATACAATTGAACAAGTATGTTAAACCATGTACAGTCGTCTCGAGACTCATTAACTGAGTGGTGCCATTAAGGTTGATCTCCGTTGCACATGGAGCACACACGGGCGTCAGAAGAATTTTTTTTTGCATTTATATGTCGAAAGTCCTGTCAAATACAAACACCCACGCCTATTTTGTCGTAGGGGTATTATTTGTATGATGATGATAATGATGTTGATAGGATGATGATTATATGGTTGATGAAGATGATGAGAATATAATGTATTTTGAGAATAAAGAAAACATTCTTTTATAATAAATGTGTGAAATAACCCAGGGCGAATAAAATTGTATTTGTATGAGCTCATTTACTCAAAATAAATTAAGGATTTGCCTTCGAAGAAGAAAACACATTCTGAATATTTACTAACCAGTTTCATTGATTGTGTTAATAATTCGCGTAAACATATTTTATGATGATGTATAGAAGCTCTTATGCTGATGAGTGCAAACTCATAAGAAACTACTTATCTTCTGAAATCTTATGAATTCAGTAAACGCGTAGGGTATTTAGCTCATTTGACGTGTATTATGATGTTATTATTCTACCATCTGTGTTTGTTTTTAAAAACAAATATCAGAAAATGGTGGAATTAATGGTACGATTACCTTTTAAATAATGTTCATGTACATACACTTAAATGAATTTTATAATTATATCGAACAAAGATAGCTTTTTCAAGTGTTATGATATTGGTTTTATGCATTGTTTCGAGATGAAAAATCTGAAAACACCTATGCAGAAACAAAGTTTGTCGCAGGACATAAGAGAGAAAACTTTTCAACTCACTGAATAGTTCATGGTTCAATGGATGATAACATCGAGATTGAAAATCTATGTTGACTTGTTTCATTGTATATGCTTAAGGTAAGTTTCTCCTAGTCTAAGTTAAGAATACAATTGAAACAACAGTTTATTTTATAGCTTTATATTATAGATGGTTAACCATTTTTGTAAATTTAAATATCGTTATCTTCTGTCGAAATTAACGTTGTTGCGCGAGAAACTGACCATGTGCAAAATCAAAGAGTAATCAACTATAATATGATACTTTTAACAATATGGCAAGTAATATTATGTTTATTTATATGCGTTCTCGGCTTATGTGTTGTGCAACTGTCTTCACATTCAGGTGATTGCACTGTAGACTTGTATACAGAGTTGAATGCTCCATGGAGCGACAACACGTCTGTGTTTTATTTAATTGTTATAATTTGCAAATATGCTGTATCCTTGTGCTTTCGTGTAATGTCATGCCCCTAGCAATACGATAGCATTGTATACATAATTATTCAGTCGATACTTAGTGGATCATTACATGATGAAGCCGGATTTCTTCCCCCAATATACGTTAGAATCTGCAAATATTCGTTCTTTCTGTAGCCCCTTTATGCTATGGTATGCCATTAACCCAAAGATGCATTAATAATTTGGTTGTCCAGACCAACAAACATTTTATGAATCAGACTTCCATTAAGAATTACCTTGACCGCCAATATAAGTGCTTCTATGTTAAAGCTGTATTTCACTGAAGACATAGCCATAACTCACAAAAATATAGACAGCGTTTGTGTAGGTAATTTTTGCTTGTCGTAAAAAAGTTATCCTGCAGGGAAAGCCCGATTGACTCGATGCAATTATTATTGTCATAAACATTTTCTATGAATGACAATGTAAAATAGTATCTGTCTGAAACACCCGTATCCAAAATGACAACGGTTGCGATAAACTCAGTAAATAACGTGAAATTACATCAATAATTGTATTCAATTGACTCCAACTGTCAAGTATGAATGTCGCTCAATTACCCCTGAGCAATAATCTCGTTTATTCCGTTTCGATAATCGGTACTGACATGCATGCCATGGTGAAGTGGTTAACCGTTATATTACAATTCTTAAAAAAACATTTAATTTGGACAACAATTATTATGACGGGTAATTTTGTTTAAATCGAATAAGCCATGAAAAAAGAAACCCTTATGACAAACATATCTGTATTGCACGATGTTGAAAATAGAAACAATCATAGTTTTACAACGTTTTTATGCTTACAGTGCGCGTTTGTTCGTTGCATTTATTAAACAACGATGCGAATAATAGACTCCCTATATTAGTGATACATGAACAATTGGTCTTAAATAACATTTTTCGTCAAATAAACTTTGCAAGGAAAACACTTTTCGTTTTTATATTTTCGAATATCTTTTTATAATATTTGACGAGGATGTATAGTACTTCTAAAGCTGATGAGTGTCAACTAGTAACTAATAAGGTTATGCAATCTTTTCAATGTAATAAACGTCATGACGTCATTTTTAGTCTTAGGTCTTTTGATGTGTATCGGGATGTTATGTGTCTACTTTTTGTGTTTGTTTTAAAACATAATCAGAAAATTGTGGCATAAATAGTCTTATTAATAAAGAGAGATTTATTAATTTGCTTAGCACGATTTGCTTTACAAGTGTTCATAGATCTACTACTTATGAACTTTGCATTTCTTTCTAACGAAAATAGCTTTTTCATTTGTTATGATATTGGTTCCAGGATTTGATAAAGGTTAAAAAGGTGGTACAGATTTGCAAAAGAATTATGCCGCAGAAGATTATAGACAAAACATGTCCACTCACTGAATCTTACAATATTTATTTACCTAATGGAGTATTACATAGGGTTTGATTGCATATGCGTTCGGGCATGTTCTCCTAGTCTAAATGGGAAACACCAACGCCAAAACAGTATGTTTTGTAGCTGTATATGATGTATTGTTAATCATTACGGACTTTACATTGAGAGTTGTATGAAATCACAGCAACTACGCATTTCGACATCAATCCATCGCATAATGTCTTGAGTTGCAGATATATTGACAACTTAAACACTTTAAAGTGTCATGGATAGCACATCGGCACATGCTTTGATTGCTGTTCTGATTGTCGATATTGTGTTGTTTTGCGTGTCATTTGCCAATCTGTTAAAATGAAGAAAGACACACTCACAATCTGTTGAAGTCATTAAAATAGAAAAAATTCGACGCTTTAACGGTCGTCATAGCTTTTTGAAGTCTTTATTAGACAAACACTGAGACATCACAATTCTGGTAATCTAAAACCTACAATTCCATTAAATTCTTCCTGAAAACGAGGTCAGAATGACAAAACGACAAAATAATGAACATAACTTGTGTTTGGTTCTTTAATTTATTACACCAGTGACTGTAATTCGACACTGTAATACTTGTATTAATGGCAGCGTTACTTAACGAGTGCATTAGAAGCATTTGAGATGTTTATTAACTTATAACATGATAGGCTTTGTTGCAATTCGATCCAAGACATTTATTGCATGCCTTCGCATAAGCATTTTTATTCGGAAATAAAATATGTTAATTGTTCCTCGGAAACGTTATTCACGTTTTCTAATGGAACATATTTGTATTGATTTGTCAAAAAACAAAGTTCTTCTCTAGTTTATTTAGGTGTTAATTTTGTCGTGTACATTTATCTCTTGGTTTTATATCTTCCATATCTTTACGATAATAAATTTGTTTGGACAGGGAGTATTGAGACAGTCGCATTAACAGTTGTACTCGTAATTCTGGTAGAAACCAAACAAGAGACTTACAAATAATTATAAAAAGCGCTCATCTGTAATACAATTATTTGAAATTCATTAAGTACATGTCTTTCTTAAACATGAATATTGGTTTATAAATTTATGATAATTCGCAATGCATGTTTCGCCCTCTAAGACTATTATTGTGTCATTCAGATCAATGTGCAATAATGCGGTCGATAAGATGTCACTTTTGAAGACGTTGAAAAAGTCCAAATCAGGAAAAACAATGATAATCAAAAATATAATTCAATGATTTTTCAAAACACAATACACCGCAACAATTGTAACCATATGTACAATGAGCAATACAACATAAAAAAGAATGTTTTCAAAAGCTTTTATAATTTCTGTGCCTTTAATATTCAATTAAAATAGCATAAAAAGATCTTAACTCCATTACAAATAACAATTATTAACAGATGTTGCAGTACCAGAATCATAATTATTTATTGTTGAAAATGCGGGATTTAGATAACAAATTTATATATTCGTTTACATCTAAAATATTTGAGACATTTAATCACAATAATTATTATAAAATGGCGTTAGGGTGTTTTTAATGATTTTACTTTTCAACGTATTTTAGGTGTCTGCAAAGAAACAATTGGATTAAATCGCCTTTATTGTTGACATTTTGTTTAATATCACGTAAATGGATTGATACATTGGGTATGCAAGCGTGCATTAACAATGTTTCGTGTCATACAGTATTTCTGAAAAATTACTTTCACTATTTTAAGTGATTATGAAGTGGATTTAAAATGTCAAAGTAGTGTTAAACAATTTTAGGATTTTCGTTTCTATCAACTGAGCAGTAACGTTCATAACAGAGCAGACCACAATTTATACTTTAATCTTCACCATTGTTTATTTATTGCAACCCCTTTATTCAAACCTATATTTCTTTTAATAGATAATAAACTCCATATTTTTAAATGTATCAGCATAACGTAATTGGTTATGCTAAGTTCGTAAAAGTGAGACAATGTACATCGGTTGTGCTCTACGTTTTTGCTTTCAAACATGACCAACGTCTTAAGTCAGCTACAAAAAAAAAAGAAACGCGGTCCTTTGTTTATTACAATAAACTAATTGCCGACCGATAAAACAGCTTATTTGAAACAACTTACATAAACTGTTTGCAGTTGTGGGCATTCTTTATATTAATCAGATAAAGTAATTTTTACATGAATTAATATTGATGGAAATGTGTTTGCATGTTCAAATCATTTCGTTACGGGATAAAGAGAAATTTTAGCCGTAATATGGTTTATGCTGTAGCGAAATGGAAACACTATATATGTACTGTTAACATGACAAACGGTTATTAGGGGAAAACTAGAAGGAAAGTAAGCTTAAGTTCTGGGTGAAAAGACCGAGTGGAGGATCAAATATGAACTTATAAAAAGCTATCTGTCTGCTAAAATGGAGAATTGACCCCTATTAACCAACCTTACACAGACTAAACAATAGACCGAGGAAAACAATTCTAAATTTGAATACGCACGGACTACCAATGAAGCCTTTGACAAAAGCAACATGTCCAAGATAAATAAATATGTAATAAGAGATGCCTTTTGTTACTCTTTATTCAAAATTAAAACATATTAGATATTTAAATCCAACAAATGTTATTTTGCTCTTTGTCTTATTTCTAAGATTGTATTAGTTAATACGGGCAACGGCGTGTGCAATGTTTTGAGAAGAACCCCGAAAACAGAACATGCGGTTGAAAGACGATTTGCCATTCAAAAAGGTACGTAGAAAGAAACATGAAGCGACGCGCTAAATAGATACTATATGATTAGCCGAACATTAAATTGCGAGGCGTGGTTTAATGAAAGATATGAGATATAGACTCTTTTGAAAAGCAGAAAAGTAATATGGTTCGGTGTGGCTAAATATTTCGGAGACAGTTATTTGAGCAGCATAAAGGAGCATTGCACGGTGCGGCACTATAAAAGATACACCATGTGAGTAGCAAAAAATACATTATACAGTGATACTATTCAGAAGAAACACAAAACATTCATTTAGTAGCAGAGAGGTACGTGACGCTGCTTAGATTAGTGTATGGGGTTTATTTGAGAAATGATAACAATGATATCAGCTGTTGCTTTAAGAAAGGGTTATAGTACAAATTGTATAGAACAATTGGAAATCCAGCTGCTAAAAGAAGAACATGAAAAGGGAAGAATTAAGACGCAAGCCATTGACACATGCTGCTGCTAACTGCAAAGGATGCTGCTTAAACAGAAATAAGGATTACGAAAGCTGCGGCCAGCAAACCGGTGCGATTTGCTCCTAAAAAGATATACATCCTGCTGTTAATAAGGAGATTTGAATTATGACTTGAAAACAAAATGAAATGGTTTCATTGAAAAAAGAGCTGACGAATGTCAGAGTGATGTGTGATGCTTATGGGCCGTATCAAGTGTGCAGTGGTCAACTTGTATATAGTAGTTTTACTAAGATGTCCCAATATATGTACACGAACATGCACTTAACCAAGACAAGGAACTGTGACGATGTGGTATACACATTATTGAGGATATTAGCACCTTTTTCAGTTTTCGTTAAAAGTCCCTAAGATACTTTTTAAATCATTGTAGATCTTAACTCAAAGTTTGGTTTTATATCGCACAATTGTTTGGTATTTAAGACAATGCATCTTACTGGTTGAAACATAAGTAAATTATCATTTGATATACGGTTATAGGTTAATTCAATATAAAATAGACGTTAAGGCAACGAGTAATATAGATGTACGAAGTGTAAGTAATAAACATGTAAATAAACATATTAAATACAAGCCATGTTGAATAGTTTACAGGTGATATTTTCTTTTTTTGGAAGGATATTGCATATGTAAGAAGGAACATTGCATCACATTAAATGAATAATTGATTTAATGTCATGGCATGTTCCTTCTTCCATTTCTATCCTGTGTGAACAAACTCATTATTTAATTAACTCAAACTAAACATATTAGTAAATGCCTCAATTGTTATGTTATATTATCCAGTTGTGTATGAAATAATCATTTATTAATTACTTATACAACGACAAGAAAAACGTTTTATCCCCTACGTATTGATTTCGCAATACATATATAAAAAACGATAATAAACAAACTTTGCCCATGAGGAGAATTTGGTATGCTCATTGAAAAAAACTACATATATGTAAACACAAATACACTAAGCATATGTATGTTCTTCTAATTTAATAACTTTTAAATAATATCTTATAACAAGTATTGCTCGTTTTGTTCTAAAAAGTTTTCCATTTATTTGTTAAGAGTCTTGAATTTCAAGAACTACAGCTTTTAAATGTTTGATAAAGTTTTTTAAGTGCCATAAACTATATTAAGCCCCAAACATGTGTCAATTGGTGCAAACGTGATTAAACCAGCTGACTTGGTGTGTACACAGATCAAATGAAAATCGATCCCATGCGAATATACTTTAAAAAAAAGCTTTAGAAGTTTGACCAGAAAGGGTGTGAGCAGTACAGACAAATGACATTGTGGAGAAAACAATTTATAAATTATAACAGCTTTCAACATTTTCAAATTAAAAGCTTTTATATGAAAACAATAATTGAGTGGCCACCTTTTTAAAAATATTTTTTTTCAATTTATGTTTAATGCACATAATGACAAATGTTCAAATATTGCGTTGCGCTTCTTCTCGTAATTGGTGTTCTTAATTTGGAAGGAGAAATACGTTAATGTGTATTATAGTTGTAAAATCTGACATAAAATATCTACCGACATGTCAGACTTTATAGCTCGTGTAACAGTGTCGTGAATGTTTTAGCATACTGATAACGAAAATGACCTTAAATTTCGATTAAATTACTTGGTAACAAGTTGAACTTGATGGTCATGTCTTCTGAATATGTAAATATTGCCGTTAGGCAAAGATATGTATACGTTTTGTTATCCAAATGGGCTTGATGCGTTTTGTATTCGTTTGTTCGTGTATTGTTTAAAAGAATAATCATTGGTTAATACTTTTTTCTTTCTTTTGTTCCTTTATTAAAGATTCAAATTGTATTTTATTGATATTTTAAACAATCCGATCTTTACCAAACGGTGCTAGTGTTGTCACGGGATATTCATATTTAACAAACACTCTGTCGGGAAAAGGAAACTGTATATGATTATTTTGAATGCGTGCTTTGTGTTTGTGGTCAACCTGTTGAATACATTCATTCGTGATTTGTGTAACTGATAAAATATATCTTAAAGACATTAGAAAAACACACCCTTATTGAGTATCGACTTTGAATCGTAAAGGTTCAACATTCGCAAATTAATTGGTTCTTTGTTCTAGATGGAGGAATGCTCTCAATACCTCACATCGTTTTCTCATTATTTGCTTTTCGGTTTTCTTTTATCCGCTTTTTCTGCATAGTATTTGAAATAACACCGAGAGCTTTAATATGAATGCAATCGCATCGACAACTTTTAGATGGAATCTGTACTATTGGCGTAGAAATAAATCAACGAATAACGATACTTTTACGTATATACTAAAGAGAAGTTGTAATTGATATCTGTCTAAAAGATCTGCCAACGATAGTAATGTGTCAAGCCATGCTTTTAGCCCGGATTTCGTTACAATGCGATCCGCTTCAGGCGTTTTAGCAGAAAATGGTGCATCTATTGATAAGGTTTGATGTGTTATATTCAATTTCCAAAAATGTTAATTTGTAAGGTGGATACATCTCAAAAGTTGATCTTGTGCATTGTCCAATTAAAACTGTAAAATGAATTTAAAAATATCAAAATGTCAAATATACATTTACTTATATTTTGAAATCGTATAAACAACGCACACAACTTTTTCACCACTCGAACGCTTCTTTACAAAGGTGAATGCTTAAGCAACAGTAACTTTGTGCATGTATATGTGGCTTGTTACTGTGTTACAAATATTATATTAAAAATACCAAGTTTATATTTAACACAAAAGATGGGTTCGTACATGGTTTTTTAATAGGTTTCTCTATATAATTTATAATAATGACAATATAATTGTTAATCAGTCTTTAAGAATAATATATGTGAACAGCTAGTACAACGCTCCTCAAAGGCGTCGCAAAGTTGTCACATAACTGCCACAACACAGTCAAGTACCAATTGTGGATTGGCCTCCTTTGACATCTTATGACTGAACCTGGTCTGCAGATGAACCCCAGTGCTGTTACTTTATGGAAACAATATAATTTAAGAATTACTACTGCGACCAATATGGACGACTTCTTTCCCGCAAATACTGATAGACGCTGCGCTTGCTTCACATATACTCAATATAGAGTTACAACTATTAAAAAGGAAAACCGGTTACACATTTCCTCCGTTTGAAAATGACGTCCCGTTATAGTCATAATGTATAAATGTATCCAGTTGTAAATTATGTCTATAGTCTACATATTAAACATATTATAAGTGCTACAGCATTCGCACTTAACCTTCAAATATACAAACACAAAAAATACCGATTTAACCTGTTAAACAAAATAAATTCAATAATTATTTGATAATGAATACAGATGCAGCATTAATGTACCTGTCAATCTACAACAAATCGACAATACATTCCAACATTACTGGTTAATACAACAACTTAACAATACTTAAAGCAACTTAACAATAATTAAATCTCTTCTCGTACTCTGAGAGAATTGTGTCCTCACAAGTATCTAAAATTCATAAAAGCTGTTACAATTATATTTATACAAATTTTCATAAAACATTTCTTCATTCTAGCATGCACTATCTTTCTGGCGATTTCACACTCCATACTCTTTAAAATTCCTGAAGACATTAATACTTCCAAAGCATGAAATATCTTATCAAATGATCTTTTGACTAAACTCAACATATGAAAATCATCATATTTTGCGGGTAGTTTCCTTTGCCGTTCTTATTTTCTTACAAGCTGTAGACATAATTGTCTTCTCTTTCTTTGCTCTGTTTTATTATACGCACGCTCTAAATCGGAGCCGGAGGGATTATGTGATTATCTCCGCCGTCTGTCCGTCCGTCCGGCCGACCGTCCTGGTCACTATCTCCTCCTGCTCTATTAGCACCAGAACATTGAAACTAAAACACATGGTAATTATGAGCATATGTGCGACAGTGCACTATTTGGAATTTTGATCTGACTCCTGGGTCAAAAGCTGCGGCGTGGGGATACGCGTGGGCCGCAGTGTTCTGAGTGTTCTGCTCCGCTGTTTCTATTTCTGGCTCTGTGGATCCATTCCGAGCCTCTTCGGTACTCCTTCAAGCTCCTCCAGCCGTATGACCATTTTCAATCCCGTTTTCTTCCCCCTCTGTTCCACTCACTTTTTCTCCAGCGGGTATGGGCTGAGTATGTACAACATCAATCGAGTCCATTCTTCTGTTGCTACTCTTGTCCTTGAGTCTGTGGGCGTCCCCACTTATACTTGTTCTAGGAACATGTATGTAACACGAACGATCATCAGCAAATTTTCATTATCCGACGGTCCATTTTCCTCATTTATTAATCCAACTCCGGATGCATCCTTTTATTTTCCTTTAGAAATCAACGCTTGCTCAAAAACCTCCTGTATACTCTCCCTGTCAACATCTTCCTGAGTTTTCACTGGAAATAAATGATTCCTTTTCTGTGTACAACTTTCTACACCTTTAAGCCTGAATACCGGGATATTTTCTCGCGGTTATTCTGTTAGGACATATAGTTCGTTTTCGTATTTGTCGGCAAGTTTATGTTTTCCTTCACCATTAGAAATAATCTTCACCAGGAAAAATATCTCCTACTTCAACCTTGGCTCCTCTTACTTTAAGGCCATATGAATGTTTCTGCTTTGAAAAAATATATATCTTCAAGTTATCTAGTTGTCTTTATTCTATCTCACAAATCCAAAATATATTACTGACTTTTCTTATTACCTGATTGTTCTTGTGATCTTCCAAATTTGGCATCAATAGATAATTACGGTTTTCTTCAAAACATCAAATCGAAAGGTGAAACTTTCGTTGATTCATAAGGCGTACAGTTGTAGGCAAATACTAATAAGTGAATATATTTATGCCAGTTACATTTCTATTCGTTTTGCAAAGTTCCAAGCATGTCTAGTAGAGTTCTATGAAACCCTTCTGGTCCGGCTTTTCCCTGTGGATGGTATGTTTTTTCTTCATGTAAGTGATATGACATAGTCTTAAATTTGATTCAAAATTTTCTCCTTGATCAGAATGGAGTCTTGTTGGGAAACCGTAATGGATGATAAAATTGTTGAAGAAAGCTTCTGCTGTTGTCTTGGCTGTCTGGTGCCTGGTCGGAATAGCTAATGCGTACTTGGTAAATGGTCTGTAATTACTAATATGCTGTTGTATCCTCCTTTTGAAGGTTCCACTGAGAGATTATCAAAACAAACGGGCTATAGTGGGTAGGTTGTGTGTACGTTAACCAGTGGTGCTCTTGTTCTAGTTGCTGTTTTTCTTCTTAAACATCTGTCAAACTTAGATATGTTTTGTTCTACTTCTAATGATAGTTATGCAAAACATATCGTTCTCTGATCAGTTTTAACGTTCGTTCTTTTCCCGGATGCCCTACTTCTGTATGAAGACCTTTCAAAATATCAGCTTTATAAACTTCAGGGATACCTAATTGTTCTATATATACGCCTTAAACTTGAATATCTTTAACCAAAATACCTCTTTTGATCCTCAAATGTATAAAATTCGTCTTCAGTTTAATGTATTGTTTGCGTGATATTTGTTTGGGTAGCATCTTATCAAATACTCTCTATTTGTCGACAGTAGGGTGAGATCTATGTGCTCTCCACATTTCTATCTGTGCCAACGTTTGTCCGAAATTGTCCGCTATGTCTACTACATTCAAGGAAAGACATGGTAAAGTTTCAAAATAACACTCAATACTTTAAAGGGAATTGCATATAGCTTTAAATACAGTATTATCAATAACTACATGATTGTTGGGGTCTGCATATGTTCCTTGTGGGTATCTACTTAAAGCATCAGCATCTATGATTGTCACGCCTGGTCTGTAAAAGACGTCAGAATAATACTCTCCATGTGCTGCTGCCCATCTTTGACATGTGGAATCTAGATTAGCTGAAGTTAAAATATAAGTTAATGAATTATTATATGTGTACACTGTAAAATGACTATATGATAAATTCTTGAAATTTCTTTGCAATGGCCCACTTCGATGCTAACAATTCTAGTTAAAATGCCGAATAATTTTTTTCTGACTTTGTTAGTTGTCGGCTGGCATATGCTATTACTCTTTTCCTTTTGTCATATTGTTGTTGGTATAATACTGCCCCTTTTCCTTGTGTTGACGCATATGTGTGAAGTTTAAAATGTTTCTAAAAATCAGGATAAGCAAAAATAGGTGGAGATGTAAGTATTTCTTTCAATTTATCAAATATATGCTGGTTTTCTTCTGTCCATGTCCATTCTTTGGCATCTTTCTTCTGTTGTGATTTCTTGCCTGTGGGGTGTAGAATTAATTCTGAAAGAGGTTAAGAAATTTTACTAAAATCTTTCTCACATTGCCTGTAGTAACCTGCAAATGCTAAGAAAGAATGAAGTTCACTAGAGTTTTGGGGTGTTTGCCTATTTCGTATCTTCTCAATCTTCTCGGGATCAGTTTCTATGCCTTTCTAGCTCACTATTTGACCTTAAAATTTAACACGTTGTTTAAAAAATTGACATTTTTTCAGAACACAGTTTCAAGTAACACTCCTGCAATCTATAAAGAACTAATTCTAACCGTTCTTAATGTTCGGACACGGTGCGGCTGAAAATAATCTGGAAATCTAAAAAAACACAAATGTTCATATTAAAATCACGAAAACACTCTTGCATTAGTCTTTGATAAGTAGCGGGGCTGTTACATAAACCAAAAGCAGTTTTATTAAATTCAAATAAACCGAATGATCCCACTGTAAATCCGGTGCGTTTTTTGTGTTGGCGTTGTTGATAGTGTTTTTTTTTTGTTTTATTTTTTACAGACTTCTTTCTGGCATATGACAAAATAAATGAAAGGTTTGTGATGTCCAAAATCAAGGTCGGAACTGTGCTAGATTTCAAGATGTTGGGCGAGTTAAAGGAAATTACGACCATCCATATTGCGCATGCGCATTTGAATTTTCAAAAAATGGGCGCTGAAAAAACAGAATACACTGACAGCGGATACGCCAGTAAGGTTTGTAGTCAAGAAAAGGATATATATGGACGCCAAATGATGTCGACCAAACAAGTCCAATCATTTTGTCTGCATTGACATTGACTAATTTACGATGTGAGCTAGGATTCGTACGGATTAAATGTGGCATACAGCATGACATTACTAACAAACAGCTAAATAAGGAACTTATATTTTATTCCTGTAAAATTAATGTTAGAATAGTGATGTACACTTTTAAAATGCATGCCTTTATTAAAAAGCATAGACAGCGTGCAAGTGACTATTATTTGTAGATTATATCGATATTTGACTACTTATGGTAGGAGATGACCAATATTGCATTAACGTGTTATATACTTTAAAGGGACGGTCAACCACGAATGACGATAAAAGAAAAGTTCTTAAATACCGTATTTTTACATGTATAAGTTTATATTGATTAAAATATCACGAGTGGTATATTACATTACTTGACAAAAGTTCATATTTTCAGTATATTTGGTAATTAAATTTCGCGATGTGAAATCGAAAGTACATCGCGAAAATATGTGACATAACGATATACACACTATAAATAACTCTAGTAGATCATTTTGTAAATTAGATATATACAATTCAAAACGCATGCACAATTGGAATTACTGGGTTTACCACGTGACGATGATGATCAATCTACTGGCGTTATTTATCGTTAAGTGGTAGTTACCTGGTAGACATTCCCAGTAAAATTTATCACCGAACATACTGAGAATATGAAAACTTAACAACTTTTTTCAAGTAATGTAATATACCAGTCGTGATATTTTAATTAATATAAACTAATAATTGTAAAAAATACGGTATTTTACACCTTTTTTTCTAAGTCGTCGCGGTTGACAGTCCCTTTAACGCAAAAAAAGCATTACAATGATAGTATTAAGTGACTCGCTTCATTATCGAACCTTATCACATTATTGTTTTTCCTACTCAAGTTAGGCTTTTAGCTATATAAACGTTTATTGTATGATCTTTAACTTCTTTAAGTATGATTGGAAAACCTACACCATCTTATAATCTGATTAAGTTTTGTTTGAAGTTGACTTAACCTACCATATGTACATGTGCTTCGCATTTAAACGGGTTTTTGACATTTTAGATGATTTTTAAATGAAAGAACAAATGTATATAATTTTCCTGTACATATAGACGATGTAGATGCATGTCAGAAGAGTTAAGCGCCTTGCCCAATATTAATTTTTTATTAATTATTTTGATTGTGTGTATGTTAACCTGTAATTTATATTCCTTTTTTTCTGACATTATGCCAGTAAACAGGTTTCGATGTAATGTATTTCTTTACAAAATGCAGGTATATATATATTTGTTTTATCAAACCTTGTCATATATTTTCTTAAAAAACTGCTGGCATGTATGTTTTCTTATCCAAACATGTAAACCATTTTCTAACCAAATATAAGTATAACTGTTTTCTATCCAAACATGTCTAGTTGAACAACAAATATGATTTTAATCAAATGGAGTCTAAGTAATATTATGACAATATATCTTAAGCAGTAAACCTGCATTTAAAGTGTTAAGATATTAATATGTTCGATGTTCAACGCAGCAATGTCAAATATCGTATTTATTTAGTTGTACTATTAGTGATTATTGTGCATAGTAACAAAGTGGTGTGCAAATAAAGAGTACACATAGAAACTGATTGTATGCCGAATTTTTTGTAAGTAGAACTAAAGAATCGTTGACATATTCGTTTAAAACTACGGAGGGCATATCCGACTATGTATCATTCTCAATTCTTTCAAATTGCTTACTTTAAAAAAAGCATACCATTTGTGCTATCTACAACCCGCTTATTTGAACGAAATACCCAAATTATGTGTTTCAGTTGCTAATAAATAAAATATCATAGTGACATTGATTGTATACTGCACATAACGAAATCCGCAAGTTGTCTCGTCAACAACTCGTAGTTACCACGTGCAAATAAATAGCAGGGTGAAGATGAAAAAGTTCGATCATGATGATATTAACGATGATACATCAATATCTTGGTGTGGATGAATCATGGTGATAATTATTATGGCAGTGGTGGTTATAGTGTCCCGATGATAACGATGTTGATTTTGATGATGATCCCGCTACTGGTGCTTCTGCTACTAATGGTGATTGTGGAGTTGATAACATTGTGTGTTATGCTGCTGCTCATGATTGTAATGAAAGACATCATATAAATGATGACTTCGCCTAGCTATTAAAGCGCTTCAACAGGTTAAACCATATTTTGTCTCAACATAAACTGGACATAAAATATTTTAATATGAAATACTCCCGTATAATTTCCTTTGTAATTATATCATTATTATATTACTTTTATTAAATGTGACACATTTGATGGTATTTATCGGCTTGAAAAATGTCGAATTCATAACATGCATTACCAATTGGTTCAAACATATGCTTATTGCATATAGTTATACATAGTAAGTAACTATGCTGATTGATCGGTAGACTCAATTAAGTGTGCGATTTTTAGAGCCATTGGATCAACACATTTAACCCGACCTTTAAAGCATTTATGCATGAATTAAAGTTTCGTCAGGTTTGCATACTTGGACATTTATAGAAAGCACAAAACACGAATTGAATAAATGTTTACATCAAATAATCCATAGCCGATGTTTGATTTGCTACATTTATTGATTAATTTATACCCCAAAAGAATGGACAATATGTTTTCCAAAACTATTTGTAAGTCCTTCTTTAGCATATACATTTTCTATGCGTATTCTTATTTCAGTTATGTGTCCATGTTTAAAAGTAGATCTACAGCCTCTAAATCAATCTCACCATTACAGTGTATTATACTCATATTTATACCCGTTTTATATTTCGCAAAGCGATAATACGAGTTGGTGTTATTTTAAACAACGTTAAGACCCAAAACATCAATGCGAAACAAAAGCAAAACCTTGGCATAACTAAGAAAAATAATTTCTTTGAGAAAATAAGACTTTGTATGATTCTGCTTATACAAAAAAAACTAAGAGATGTTATTGTATATACATGCGACTCCGTTTTAATCTCTGTTTTAGCAAAAATGTAATAATGGAAATAGTTATTTGCGTATATGTAGTTGAAAAAACGCTTATCAAGTAAAGCATTAGTGTTTCAAGACGTAGGGTAATATTCCGACCGACACACGCATATTATAACTTAATATAAGGAGTTAAATGGTTTGTATTGTTATTAGATAATTGACAGTTTTAATGTATAACATTTTTGTGTATATTCATGGTCCGTAATATTTGAATCAATTGCTGTTTTTAAGGGATCTTTTTACTGTTTGGTAAATTTACAAAATATTTTTTTTTAAATGTTTCAGATTGCAAATGTTCGCTGTATTTATGATATTTGTGAGGAAACAGTAATACTGAATATTTACCATGCTCTAAAACATTCATTAAATGCGTCGTTTTACGATTTAAAAACCTGAAAATTATATAGCGTTGCAACGCGAAACGATTTAATGATTTGCAGAGTTTTGTTGCTATCGTTAAATTTTGTGACACTACGAGGATTGCTTATATATAGTATTAACCAGATCCATACTAGTATGCGCACGGATGACCAAGTGTTCTAAGCGATAGACTTTTACTCCAGGGTTCAGTGGTTTGAGCCCAGTTTAGGGTTACTGTTTTCTTTCTTTAAGTTTATTATTGTTTTTTACTAAACCTTTTTTAATCGATTTTTAATGGCAAACTTCAATACATGCCAAAATCGGTGAAAAGGCCCCTTTAATTAAGCATGACACACATTGTAACCAGTAAATATCAACACTGAAAACTTAATAAAACCGGTGGGAACTTCAAACACGTAAAATTGTAGCAAAGCATCTTGATGTTAAGATTTTCTTCACAATTCTTGTGGGGTTATTTTTATGCTATTGTATCAATCGGTTAGTTTAGATGTTTTCATACTCATGATATTACTTGTATATATACAGGCCTTCCAATTAACGTGTTAACGAGTACACTAGCAATGCATTGTTTGGCTCTCCTTGTGCGTATACACCTAGACTGCTAGCACAGACCATTTGCGTGATACGGTTATCGTTTATATCAACTGGATTGTTAAGGTATGAATGTTCATTCTCATTTTCTGCAAATTCGTGTTGTGATCATTTCCAAATTTATTAAGTATGTAACGTTGACTGCTCGCTTCATTAAACTTGTCACATATAATAAAGAAAACGAGCAAAAACAAAAAAGGATTACTAAAGCGTTATTTGAAAACAATTGCAAATATATGATATAAACAAGAATGCAACAGTATCATTACCCCATATTTTATAACGTTCGTCGACACCGAATTTGACAAGTTAATGCATATCTAGGCACAGAGACAGGAATTTACAAAGAGGCATTGCACTTTCAACAACGCAAAGTTGCAGAAACATATATTAACATACAGAGTCGAAGGTGATTGCGCTAAAAAGCGTACAGCAAAAACACATCTCTGTATGATAGAAACGTTAAAAATAATAAGATCTGCATTAATTATCTTGAACTTTTAAGGCAAGTCAGTTGACAATGCAGACATAAATAGGCAGTTAAATGGTAGAGAACTATACTTGGTTTTATGTATATCATGAAGACAAGCCTGTGCACAGGCTACGGATAGAGAATAACAAGGGACCAATCTAACTTCTTTCAGGAACAAGTTGTTGCCTTTAGCGTCAGTCCCTGAGCATGGACAACAAGCTGCCCGTAAAGTAGATTGCATTTAAGTCAAAGACTTGAAAATTCTGGTAATGATAGTGACTGTATGTCCAGTTCTGATTCTGCTATAAAACCATAAGGTCTCCACATGGAACGAATCGTACACTCATACTGATGTAACTCAATGCTCAATGACCACTGTCATGTCTGATTCGTATTCATTGCCCTGTACTGATTCCTTTTCATAGCACATTCCTGTAATTTAAAACATCCCCTAAGGTTGTAGTCCCACTCTTTTAGATTATCAAGTGGGTGAACGTTTATCGAGTTCTAGCAAGGGTCTTTTTTTGTCCCGTTGAGGAAAATTAGTGTTCGACCAAGAAAATCTGTACCCCAACGTCGCCCACCAGAAATGTTATTTTAACAGCTCGTCGAGTATTTTGTTTTAGGTAAGCATGCTTCAATCTGCAGTTTTTCTGATTGATGTTTTGCAACATCTAATTGTTGAATGTAACCTTCTAAGTTTGTTCCACTTTCATTTTGCTAGCCTTGTTATAACCATTTAAATAGCAATTCCCTCTTAATTTCAGAAATATTTTAGAGAAATTGTGTTTTGTTTAAACGTCAAAATAATTAATATATTCTTATAATTATTTCTATTTAAAATTGTTTACAATTGTTTTCATTCTCTTTTTAACATGATGTAGGTTATATATTTGTAACTGAAAAATTTTAAAAAGGACCCTAACTGTTTGCACTTGGCGCTTACTTTACTAATATATTAATGCCAGAACGGCAAATATTAGCCATATGGTAACCAATATTGTTTCAAATGATTTGTGGTTGCATTAGGTTAGTTTGTTTACAGCTTCAAGTTAGACATTTTCATTTGTGTGCCTTTATTTGTTTCATAAATTTCATGGGAGACAAACTATTTCTAACAGTGAATTGAAGGATAAAGTGTTACTCCCCTTTGATTTCAATGTAATTCATAACAGTACAGTTTACTTGTGTGTATCATTAATGTATTAATTCCAGGTTCGATTATTTTTTATTCGTGTCTATGTATTTGTTCTATTACTAAATTCTTACGGTTTATAAAATTGTAATTGTAGTAATCTCTAAATATTTCATATTCTGTAAATTAGTGTTTACAAGTTCAACTAGTTTTGACACATTTTGCAGAAAGGAGGGAAAGTTTAGGATATATCATTGTTACTTTATGGTTTATATTTATCTATATTTGATATCCACTTTTCAATAACCCTGGCCTTTTGTGAATCCGTTTGCACGTGTTGTGAGGTTCAGTCTATTGTCATGTTTTCTCCCATTTATCTACTGTGATATAATGCATAAATAGTCCAGTCAGAATGCGAGAAATGCAATCAACACGATTTCGATTTGTCAGCACTTTGTTTGATTAGTTGTTTTCTGTTAATTAAGATTTGAGTGAATAATAATACGCATTAAAACAAGTGTGTGTGAAATGTAAGTAAACAACGAATTAAGACTTTATTATGTTGATATGTTTTGTACTTTTCTGGGTTTTTTTTTAAATGAATACTCACGCATGATTATGAAATTTACAACATTGTCAAAATATATGAAATGAGTATTATATAAAAATGGAGTAATTAAAAAAAGAACGTCAATAATTATAGTTTTATTATAAATATTATTTAATGTATTACTTTACTAAATTTAGCTACTGTTATTATATTAAGTTGGTTTAATTAATATTAGTAAACATTCTTTATAAATCTTTTGAACCAGCTTTATTGGTCATTACATGAACAATTCTTAACGATTTTTCACCGGATCGTTATAAAAAATTACAATTTATTTGTATCTTCGATTTTATTACCACATGTCAAAGTACGCGCGTAAGACTGCAATTGTCTAAATATATGCACACAATTAATATATAGCAAAAATGTAGACTTTATTATTTGTGCTGAGCAGTCACGCATTTCCTTCCGCTGTTTGGTTAATTTACAAAATACCCGTACAACATAGAACGTTAAATTAAAATAGATGTTAAAAAAACTGTTGGAACTGTAAATTAAATAGAAATATATTTTAGTTAAAAGTTATCTATAAAACGGAATAATTTGCTGCAACTCATACATTTGTGAGAAACAAATTCAATTTTTTACATGGAATGTATACACTGTATTAAATAATATCTCACCTCCTACAATAATGACCTAATCCGATTGGCTTAGAGCGGTCACGTGCCCATGGAGTATTGTCCATACACCCCGAGTAATTTCCATATTACCCGAGTAATCGAGTAGTCGGTTGAGATATAATCGTTACACCTTTAGTAACTGACGGTGCATGGGATATACTCCCTCATTAATTTAATACCATACTCGAGCTTCGCTATCGTAGTGTATGAAATTACTGAGGGTGTATATCCCATACACCGTCAGTTACTAAAGGTGTAACTAATAATACATCTATTTATTTCGTTACGATCAAATGCACCATGCATTCCAAATGTTGGCAGTGTTTACTGAAATATAAGTTTGCTTTAGTTACACACTTGTTATGCTACATGTGTAAGTTCAAACTTTCGTTATATTAATCTAATACGGTATTGCTATTTTAACATACCTTACATGCAAGTAAAACAAAAGTAAACATATATTTAAAATAAATACTTACACATATAAAGATTTCGCTTGATCACGATACGGGTTTATGGATAAGGTCGAAGTACTGTTGTTAAGTGTGTAGGGATAAACATTAGAACTGTAGACTACAGTAACACAAAACGCCAGCTTATCTGTTATTATGGCTGTGTTAACTGATTTTTTTTAAGTTGCAGAGTATATATTTTCGTAAAATGATACCAATATATTAAATAAACCGGCATTTCAACATTTTACTTGTTCATTTTGATGTCCTATTCCGATATCATACAAGTGATTGCCCGTGTTGTATAACAAAAAATTACTTTACTTGCTTCGAATGTTTATCGAAACGTATAACTGCTATTGATAAAACTATATTAGCATATTTACCAGTTTGAAAGTGTGAATCCGTATATTCGGCGCATTTCTTCCAGACTCTACCTTTTTGCTACAAACGATACATTCGTTTGTGGATTCACAAGCTTTAATTACATTTAAAACATGATCGCTTATGGTCCTTGCCTATAGATCTATCACCACAAAATAGGTGTTATTTGAACTAAAAAGTAGTGGCTTGAGTTCCAATACTTATATTTTCAACCGTCCCCAGATTAATCAGAAGTAATTCCAATAATTAGGCTGCAAACTTGAGAGTCATGAAAACCTTAAAAACCAGCTGATTAAAATCTCGATTACGCATTACACAGACTTCTGTTGTTCAAAAACACCTAATTAGCTGTCAATCGTCCTGATCAGGTAGTGCTCATTGATGTTTACTCTAGGACCATATTATGGAATGATGCCTAATTGTTTGTATTAATTTGTGTATAGGTAATATGGGTCAATAGTGTTTTGTACATTTGTATTCAGTTGCTTTGGTTGCGTTTATAACCGTTGTTAGCATGAATTATGAAACCGAAAATACACACTGTGATGTGCCAATGTTTCCAAGTGAAAAAAAATCATATATAGTACACGGTTGTATTTTTTAGCTTATTACAAGGTGACACAAAGATTAATCAAGGGCTAATGTAAGCCCTTATCCCAGATTAGCTGTTTAGCTCATCTTGTGAAGCGTTAAATGCTAATAACAATGAATACCTGTACAACTAATCAAATGCAATAAATAAGCAAATGTTTAACTCAGAGGAGCGAATTCTTAATTTATGAATTTCCATAAAATAGTTTAAAATACATAAGCGAAACTATCGTGGTCACTCGAAATTCTACGTCAAGTTATAATCAATGCGCTCCGTGACGATACGATATGACTGCGGTTTGTGGATTGTAGCGATCTTTCACTAAATAGTTAATGGTATTTACGACGAAATACATTACTTGACCCCAATGACATTAAAAAAGCCCAAAACACCATATAAACAAAACAAACAGTATAAACGGAATTTGAATTCATGATAGGTAAGATTTAACCTGCTTTGCTACGACCGGACTTGTGCACTCTAGGTGATGTATAAAAAATTAATCAATTAATCAAAATTTACTCAACTAGTTTTTGTATTTGTTATTTAATAAGCTATTAGAAACAAAGTCTATATACTAACGAAATCATCATACCTCAAGATCGCGCATCATGGATCAAACGTCTACCTTTTGAAAAGCTTTTCAAAAACTGTATATCTTAACTGATTTTAAGGAAAATCTGTGATGAATAGTTGGAAGGCGCGGCCATTACTGTCGTTTTATCTCGCAGGAATGTAAAATTAAAATCTATATGCATTGTTTAAATTTTCAGGAATATCCAATTTAATAATGTATATATGGCGTTATAATACTCCACTGTATTCCACAATCATGTATCCACCTTGGCGGATGTTTTTATGCATTTTGTATGGGCACACATAAATATGAGTGGCCTGTACAATCCATGTCTTTTTAATATTACGAGTTTACGGATGAGATGCAATACTAAAAAATTCGAATAGATCTAATAAAATCAGCATTTTTGTTGTACTACATGTATTTATACACCTTGCTGAAATCATTACGCTTTATATTGAGCAGTATCTGACATAAGCTTGAAAGCTTTTCTTTGTGTCGATAATTAAGTCATTATAAGTACTTTTTTAATTTCATTTTAATGACTCAATCCGGTGCCAGCTCTTCACAACATTCCATACATTGATTGATTGATGAAATATCGCATTGTTTTACTCAATGCTGTGGAACACATGTCCGATAACATCGATAATGCCAGATCAGCGTTGAATAGTCCGTTGAGAAACGTTTATTTATTAAGGCTAAACTTTTGAGTGCCAATATAACTATACCTTAACGTTAATAGTCATTTAAAAACATGCGAGTAGAAGATCAAATAAGTCTTAATGTCAACCAAAGCTTACAAATTAGTACAAGTTTAATGTAGTGTAATGTGATCTAATAGGCTGGAATGTAAACAAACACACCTCCATGACTGTTTTTTAGTAAATGATGAAATGGTTCTTTCAAATTTATTTTACATTATTACTATGAGACATTCCGCTCTGGTGTGATTGCAATAACGCTTTAGAGCTCTGTATACTGTTATAAAAAATGAATTGAATATTATACAAATAATTACAAAGACAAGCTTGATTCAAGTTTTACGGAACTGTATCATGATTTGTTCAAATTTTCACACTATTGTACATAACTATTTAACATGAATATCAGGGCAAACTGATGAGTTATCCCTATTTCGCGTAGTAAAGCAAACTTCAATTAGCTTGTGAAGGATATATACCTACTGTTAATTGACCAAGATTCGTTATATTGCAGTAGATGGCTGCTGCAAAAATAGTGTCAAACCTAGACAAGTTGCAAGTGTATTCGAGGTACACACGCGATGGCAGGTGGACGAGCGGGCGATAAAATAGTACATTGACATTGAGTGATGTGTATACATACGCGGGATGTGTAGTACATGTGGAGAAGTGCTCGGTTCAAATGTGTCATAACACTGAGATGTTTCGACTGCATTTTCAGTCTTTTTATCGAAGAAATAATTATCTTGAACCATGCGTACCAAAAGTAAAGCTTATCAGACATTAATGTACACGATATGCGTATTTTATTTGCAGATTGTAAACACTGTTCTTTACTTGAATGTACGAAGTGTCTTTATTCAAAATAGTAAAGCTACATTTTAATGTGAGTATCTTTGTCACATTATGTGCACACATAACATCGTCTGTCGATGCAATTTGAATGAAACATTGTTTTATAAAAGTTATTACTTCGTTATTGAAAATAGAAAACGAAAAGATCAGAAGAAACACATAGTGTTTTATAAAAATTAAAGTAAAATTCCCTGTTAATTAATGCACAGATGCATACCGTAATTTCTCCAAGTTTTCGGACACTAAGTTTTCGGGCACCCTATTTTTAGCCAAAATAATTATTTTTCGTGACTCTTAATTTTCGGACATACGCGTTTTCGTTCACCTTTAAGTTTTATATTTCTTTAACTATATGTATTAGCTCTTCGGAAACAACAAGTAAGAAATATATTACAAAACAAATATCTATACTACGTTAAACAAAATAAGCTCAACATAAGGAATGTAAAGTATTATTTAACAGATTTGCATAAAAATATCTAGGCTAATGCAATGTCTCTTTTATGATAGTAAGATGTGCTGCTGATAAGGTGTTAACATATTATCATGTAACCACAATTTACATAAATGTCAAATCAGTAAATAGTTTGTAACATAAATCGGTATATGTATAGGAATGGGAAAATAATATAAGATCTTGTACAATTAAGTGTAACACAATGATGTAGATAGCAAAAACAGACAGTATGTTTACATACATCAACATTAATTTGTGATATGTTTTATTTAATAAGAAATACATAAAAGTTGCGATAAGAATAATAAACTGTAGGGGGCCTTGCTAGTAGAAACATTATGTTTATGAGATGGATTAATGTTAACATCTATGACTATTTCGGATCAAAGACTGAACATTTTTATTGAAGTTCCAAAGTAATTGATTGGGAACTGATAAAACGGGTTGTGAAATAAAACTGTGATGTAAAAGGAATGCTGCGAGTATTGACCGAATTACTCTGTGTATATGCCGATTTTTGACTCACGCGGATCATTGCACACCAATATGGGAGTGAAAGTGAATTATACATATTGTAGAAGAGGTTCAGTTTATGATCAGTTCTCTTATGTTTCAGGGGGTTGAGAGCTGTTTCATTATATAATTTCTGCAATGATGCTTGAGGTGTCCTCTCACTAGTTATCCCTTCTGGTTCCTGTTGAATCTGTTCAAGTGCCATTTCATCTTGTGTAATTATATTATCCCAAACCACATCGGCGTGTTCCCAAATCGTCGTGTATTTAGATAGAAGGGACTTGCTATCGAGATTAAACTTAAAATATGTTTTAGATTGATTATCTGCCAAGCTTCATTACTTATGGATTCAATATAATCATGTCAGTCACATAAGATAAAACACTTCAAGCCTAGGGGTTTATGAGAAAAAAGCTCATTGAGTTTGCAGTCATTAAGTAAATAGAGTGGATGGATTGAGCGTTGATTTTTCAGGATATTATTAAGGGCTCGATATTGATGGATGAATCTACCCTCTTATCGGCACAAGAAAGGGTTTTTACAAGATCACAGTTGAGTTCAGAAGCCGTATCAATCGGATTGTCGAAGATTGTATAAAGCGCAGTATTGTCTACAAACAGGCGAACTGGGCAGTGAATATCGCGCACACTGCCAACTATGTCTACAATAAAAATAAAAAGGAGAGGCCCTTATAATTGCCCTTGACGAACGCCAGCATTACTAGGTAATGATTCAGATTTAGAGCCAGAAAATATAGCACACTGTCTTCTGTCATTTAGATAAAAAAAATCCCTAGATAACACTTAGTCGAAGCTTACGAATTACACCTGCGTGTCATACTATATCAACGCATTTGAAATGTCACAACCTACGGCTTTAATAACTTTGCCTTGATCGCGGGCTTTACAGGCTTTACAAAAAGATTGATATACCGAGACTAATTTGTTGAACCTTATTGAAAGGGGGTTATTATGCCAGTAGCCTTTAAATGGTTAACTGTATTAAGTCATTTACTTAAAACCCTTAGGAGGGAGATTGATCTGTTATTACCAACATTCTGATGATCTTACTTTTTGTGAATTGCACATACATTTGCTTCTTTCCAGCTCCGAGGACACCTACCAGTACTGATGGAAAAACTCGATTTTTAAGTGGACCTGCATCTCAGCTGTGATGTTTTGAAGACTCGGCTATCATATTTGTGCGATCCTGAGGTCAGTCCATTTTTCATAGTCTGAGACATCTTCACGGAGAATGATTATATTTTTATAAGACGGGGTAGTCTGATTCTTGGAAGTTTAGTATGAACGTACATGTATAAGATTAAATAGAAATTGAAAGAAGAAAGTTGGATAGTTGCTTTATCAATGGGTTACTTAAAAATATTTACATTATGAATTTAGGGAGGCAACTCGTTATGCGCGGTGTTTTTATGTGTCGAGTTTTTTTTGTCAAGTTTGTTGATGAGTGATTGTTAGCAAGTTTATCAAAGAAGTTTTTTTCCGCTGATCTGATCATATAAGTAACAAAATTACGTTGCTGGTGATACATGTGCTAATATCTGTCTAAATTTGAAGCCTTGCCTTTTGTGTATGCACTTTAACGGCGTTGAAACATTTTTGGATAGAATTGTAGAGTCCCAGAATGAGCTTAGTTGACTTTGGAAATTTGAGGCATA
The DNA here is from genome assembly GCF_020536995.1 of Dreissena polymorpha. Lineage (NCBI taxonomy): Eukaryota > Metazoa > Mollusca > Bivalvia > Myida > Dreissenidae > Dreissena > Dreissena polymorpha. Next base: position 55,471,046 of record NC_068360.1, on the reverse strand, counting down.
GATGTCAATATTATTAACGCATCAGCCATTTTTAAAATAATCAAAGGTTTTGTACTGTATTGTTGTCTTTATCTTTGAATCTCTATATGTGTCGTTTAAAAATATATCCAGCTTTTCTGTTGAGGTTGATTACGTAGTAAACGGGACAATTATACCGGACTTGTGATTTATTCATGTCGAGATTTAAGTCACATGTGATCATAAGGTTTTTAATACATGCGTCCACAGCTGGTGATATAGATTCCTTGATGAATTCTAGTAAAAACGGACAAGAGTAGAGTAATATATAGAAAGTTCCAAATAAAAGTCGCCTTCCTTTAATACGTAATTCAACCAATAAACATTCACAAAACATTTAGTATATTGGTAGAGCCGGACGCTCACTGACAAAAAGATCAGTTTTATATAATAACCTCTATTGGTATAGTTTGGTTTATCCCTTCTTAACGGCGTATGTTATGAAGGAAACAAATCGGCAATGTCAACTGTTGAACTAAGGTAAGTTTCAGTAAAGGCAATCGAAGACAAACAGGTCAGCAGATAGACTTTATAAGCGAGTAAAGCTCTCAACGTAAAAATGTACTCTTTTTTTTATTATTCGTTAATGCATCAGTTATTTAAGATTAGGCAGATGTACACAAAAATGATGAAGATATACCACAGGTGCTGTCATGTAAAGGATTTTGATGGATATTGTCTCCTGTAAGAAGTAGGATTGCCAGCTAACACACAGTCAAACATGTTTATGTGTTTTAGACCTTTGATGTTAATATTGACGGAATAGAACAAATCAATTCTCATCATACATAAACCTATGTCGATGTACATGTTTTGCAAACAACTGAGCCACATTTTTGTGTCAAATGTGGTTATTGTGTATAACGGTTTATCAGGGGGCCTCACATTATTTACACGTATATAAATATAGTTTAAACTGATGGGATAGACAACGAAAGCGGAAATACTCGTATAAAATTGCATTAAGAAGTGAAGAAGGCACCGATACCAAAAACTAAAAGTATAACTCTATCTCAATAATACCAGCAATTATGAATAGGCACGATGCAATATATACAGAGTTGTAGTTGATTTTCAGATATTTTATCTCTTAACATTATTTAAAACAGTTAAACAAAATAATTTGCATTTCAAAATTGTGTCGTCAAATGAATATTGTCCATGCGTTAAACACGTTTAATCAGAATCGCAAGGATAAATGTAGGTTTATTATTCGTAAATAATCGCTCCTACAGTCTACCCCTCATAATGTGTCGTAATAATTGCTATTTATAAATATTAATATCAATACATACGTCGTATAACACTGAAATATAATGTTGGCTTATTAGCATAATATAATATTAAACATAAGTAGCAGGTCTCTTTAGTGCATCACCGTTCCCATACAAATGATTGAACACAGACATACGTGATTTATCAAATAATTTTGGTTTACAAAAACCTCGTTTAATTAATTGTTTATGTCGATGTATTCTGCTTTATTACTCGCTTTATTGCATTCCATTAACCATGTTAAATCAAGATAGTGGAATTTGATTGTATTAAAGATAGTTTCGTAACGGCTAATTATTGCCTGCACTTTTGTTTTAATCTTGCATGTCAAAGAAAGGGCACTCAGCTCATTTTACGTATGTTCGAATGAAACAAATCATACACAATTACTTTTCTTACGAATGTATTAAACATGAGGGAACTAGCTAATTATCAGCCATATCATTTTGATATTTTTATTGTGCTTTTTTACGAAAACACGTATCCTCCTCACCAAATTAACACAACGTATACATTGTTTCAACTTTGCACAGTTAGATATCACGAACCAATAAAAACCGTATGTGTAATGCAATTGATCTGAGACAAGGATCTAGGAATATAAGCTTCTAACATAAAAGACTAAGATAAGGGTATATCAGGCCTATTTCCATACCAGCCTACTTTATGATAGCGAAAACTGGACGACCCTCAAGTGACATGAACGTCGCCTCAAAACATTTTATATTCTGTGCCTAACGCGCATTCTGAAGATCAAGTTCGCCCTTCTATCTCAACGTCGCCTCCGTTGACTTGGTCACATGCGCCGAATGGAGGATGGACACCTACAAAATGACTTGGCCAGCTTGCCACTGGCACGCGAACTGTTGGTCGCCCAGCTCTCACGTACAAGGTCGCCTGCAAGACGGACTTCAAATCATGCGGCATCCTGACACACACCTGGGAGACATTAAACCTAGATGGCACCGCTTTCCGACAGTCTACACAAAGAGGCGTCGAGGTAGCCGAGGCAAACTCAACAGCCCATCAGCACAGTCTCCCGAGCCTCCGCTCTGCCAACAAGAACACGAATAAAAAAACAAGAGTGCAACTAGAACATATTTATTGTAATTACTTTAACTTGCCAGAACACAACTAATACACGCGATATCGATTACAATTACAGTTTAAATTACACTTTCCATTACTTGAACATTAACAGTTTGAAAATTAAATGTTTTGCTCCAATATAAAAATGCCTCTACATTTCTAATGTGATAAAGAAAACCGACTCATCAGAAATAATAGCAACATATTGTGTATTAATCCTAACATTCCTTACTTGCAGGAATATAAGGCCTTGTTATAAGGCAATATTATATGTCTGCGACAATGTTTGGAAGGCATTATTTGTTGCATGGACTTCGTTATTTCGATGTATTAATAATTGGTCAGGGTGCAATCTCAACAGACATTGATGCACATTATACTTGTTATTTTAATTTTAGAAATAAACAATACGGCTCGCAACGACTGTTTATCTACAAATAAGATGTTATCAATATAATTGGATTACATGTATCTTGTTTCTTCGCATACATATCGCAAAGAAATGGTTGTTTGTCATCATGAATGAACAGATAGATGCAGTTAATGTTTATAGTATCAAGTTCCACGCCTAAAATGGGATTCGAACTCGCGCATACAAATATTGTGCATTTCAAAACACAAAATAACCTTATTAAAGTGGTCATTCATGTAATTAAATACCATAAATGAGTGTATTACAGCTTATTGCAATCAATTTTAAGTTCTGTGAAACATATCGGCTGTGAAAACAAATACAAGTAGCCAATGAAGCGACCCATCGTTGGTTTACGCGTTACTCACTTCCATCTTTGAGTATAATCCATCAAGACGGCCTGCATCACTTAGATCTATATGTCTAAGTGAAAAAATGACATTTCCCTCGAAATGTTAACGCGTAAATAAAATAAACCGAACGGATATAATTGGTAATAAATAGGTATTTGTCTGTGTAAATTATTCGGACATAATTTTGTTGTGCGAGGCATAATATCTCAGGAATTTCCCGGAAGCACAATTTGCCGTGTCAAGTCCTGTATTCCTGCCATGAAAGTACAATAATATAATACCATAACATGGCTAATAAAAAATATTTTTTACGAAATGTAACTGCGTTAAATACAAAAATGAAACTTCATTATCGTAATGTCAAACACATTCAACAATTAATTGGTATTTTTAACAGGCTAAAATGACGATTGATACCGAAAATGCTTTCTTAACGACTGAATTAATAACCGGATATATGATGGGATAGTGCCATTATTAAACTTATGTGAGTTTATGTTTACTAATTATATAAAATCAACTATCGTTTTTGCATGTTTATGTCATTCTTATGGACGACAAATAATTGCAATATCATTCAAACCCGAGGGTGTACATTTAACGGTGTAAGTGCTTAAGCTTTCGGGGATAGCTGTGGTGGAGAAATAAAAAGCCTTTATAACAGACAATCAGATATGATTAATATAAAAATCAGATGTGCTATATATTTGACTTTGCATTATTATATGACTCTGAACATATCTCGATTCATTAGACCACATTTAAATTACACAACAACGCATGTCAGCAAGGGCTGCGTAACGGAAATAAAATCAACTTGAACATTCAACTGATTAGGTGTATACGCGATGCGGTTTTTAATTCTTATAAAACGTACCTGAAGCTAATGAAACTGTTCAAGTTTATTGACAATGAAACAAGACTCCAGTATTATTTATTTATGATACATTTTGATGTGAAGGAATGCATGGTATTTTGTTACAGTAAATACATGTACATGGGTAATGTATGTCTTTGCAATCATGCCATTCATAAGGTAAGTAACGATATACACTAGTAGTACATGTAATTTTATTTTCGACCCATGGTCGTAGCATAAGTATTATATCAATATTAGTATGCTATCTTGCCCATAATATACACTTCGATCTACGTTCGTACTATGCCTGATATAAACAAACGTCATGAAAAACGTTTTATGTATGATTGCAAATACGAAATACAAGCATACTCTGTATATTCATACTCCAACATTTAAATCACATTTACAGATATATTCAAACATGTATAACTTATATGGCAGAAATATACACATTTCAATCCTCTTTTTTGATTGAACTTGATTAAGTATGTACTTTTTTTTTGGCAGTATCGACACGATTGAAATGCGTTTTAAACAAAGTGTGTCATAAATAAATGCATCAATTTGCTTTCAGTGACAATATGGAGCGATATAATTGACTTTGATACATTTTATGGTCATACTTGGGCGAATTATGACACAAATGAATTGCATGTTCTCGTAAGTTAACTTAAAAGCAACTGAATATAGTAACATTTGTTTTATGTGAATAATAAGCAAAACAAGTACACACAAAAAAATGCATTCAAATTAAGAAGCTGTAAATAAATGCACAGTGTGTATCTAACACTATGCAGGAATACCTACTACACTGAGACAGCACTATATACATGTTTAAGAAATTGCGCGGGTTACTTATTCAAACATGTTTTTTGTTATTGCACTGTTAGGGAAAATTGCGCCATTAAGGAGCCAGTGTCGATGCTGCAATCAAATAGGTCATATAATTACTTTCCATTTTAGTAAGTTGTATTGGGCTCAGCAATACAAAAAAATAAAAAATAAATATGTAGTTAACTTGTTCAATATATTTTATTTTGAGATCCTACTCAAAGCCGTTCAGCAAACAATGAAACTTCCGAAGCTCTGATAGAAGAGAAATTATTATTTTTATCAACTTCTTTTACAAAAAAAAACACAAACTAAACACATCAAACAATTAACACTAGGATCGCCACTTTCGAAAGATCAATACAAAAATTGAATTAACACCGATTTTTGTGACCGCCGAACCTCATACCCTCACAATTTTAATCAAATGCAGCAAGGCAATGCAAACATGAATGGCCAAACATGACGCTTAAATCGAATACTAGCTATGTTTCCTAAGTGCATTTAAGCAAACGCATTATAAGAACGAACGTAAATATATTTTATAAACATAACACAACGTAGCTCTTATTACTGTATAATGTCTCTATTGTTAACGGCTGCTAAATACATGCATATGACATAATTGCATATAAGAATACGTTTTAATGTATTCGTCCATTATAATTATCTTTTACTTAATAATATAAACAATAGTCGTTTACAAAGTATTGATAATGATCACTTTTCAATGAAGGATCAAGTACGATTGTGCTGATTTCCAATGTGGGTCTAATCTGATTCATTTTACAATAATAATAAGCATAATACAGACGCAAGAAATTATAACATCCAGAAAACAGTTCTGTAAAAAATGCGTGGCCCGGACACAAATCGAAAATGTATCACCGGAAATGCTGACGTTTTAAAAATTGAATACTTCTTATGTGATGGAATCCGTCTAGACCTGTAATAATTCGACTGTTATTTTATATATTATGTCAACTTAATTAAATCGAACTTTTTTAAAGTCCAATGGGAAATGTTAAGACCGGCATGTCAAACCTGTGTCGGTTTCAATTGAATTTCCATTGTGTGTTTCTGCTCTCATCGCAAATCTTATTTTGCCTATTCAGACTTCTTTCATCTTGACAAAAGTAACTTGACTTAAGTAGCTTTTTAAAACCTGTTAAGAATGTGCCGTATGACAAAACATCACAAGTTTCATGGAAAGATGCAGCAGGGACATACGAGATTAAACGAGAATCGTCGGAAAATTGTAGAAATGCATATTTTACTTCATAACTTGTGTTTTCCTTCATCTAAAGCTAAGACCTTAGTTTAAAGTAAGTATTCGATACCACTGTAAAAGTGCAGAAACTGAGAAGATGTCCATATTTGCAACCATGTTGTAAAGGCAAAACATATAATTGAAAACCACATTGCGTGACCACGAAAATTCCGTCTTTATGCCATGCACTAATCCATCGTATAATGTCAGAACCGATAATATACAATTATAAAGTCAGATTAAAAACGACCAAGACAAAACACCAAGGGGAATTATTTTAAAGAAAAATATAAGCCTTATTAATTTTGAGTTGTCCCTTTAATTAATGTAACTTATCACTTGATATTTTGAGTAATTCTATTTATTAAACAAAATAATTACAATTTTTACCGAAAAAAATTCATAATGATTATTTAATATAATTACATTAAAACCTGTTTAGAATGTGCCGTATGACAAAACATCTCAAGTTTCATGGAAAGATGCAGCAGGGACATACAAGATTAAACTAGAATATTCGAAAAATTGTGGAAATGCATATTCTACTGCATTACTTGTGTTTCCCTTCATCTTAAGCTTAGACCTTAGTTTAGAGTAAGTATTCGATACCACTGTAAAAGTGCAGAAACTGAGAAGATGTCCATATTTGCAACCATGTTGTAAAGGCCAAACATATAATTGAAGGCCACATTGCGTGACCGCGGAAATTCCGTCTTTATGCCATACACTAACCCATTGTATAATGTCAGAACCGATAATAAAACATTATAAAGTCATATTAATATCGACCAAGACAAAACACCAAGGGGCATTATTTTAAAGAAAAATATAAGCCTTATTGATTGTGAGTTGTCCGTATAATTAATGTAACTGATCACTTGATGTTTTGAGTACTTCTATTTATTAAACAAAATAATCAGAATTTTCAGCGCAAAAATGTCATAATGATTATTTAATATAATTACATTACAAGTATTCATAATTGCCATATCTTTGTCTATTCAAGGTTACACAATATGTTCGATTTTTTTTAAATTAGCTTTTTCCCCTAAACTTTCGACCTAACAACAGCCCGTTTTAATTTATCATTATGTATGCTCTAAGTTCAGTTTAACATAATTGTTTGCATTGAAGTTTACGTTGTTGCTTTTAACGATTGCTTGTCGATTTTTCCATTTAGGAACTGATGACGTAGCTTTGCTTTCTGTTTCTTTAAGTAAATAATCGAGGATATATGACTTATTAATAGTGAATTGTATTTCTTACACTGTTTTGTCAGAAATGTTATCCAAATTACAAACGAGGGCCATGTAATATAGGATCGTTTCTTGTATGTTTTGTGAAGAGAGTGTACGTGGTGTACATATATAATATTTCTATGCTTCCATTGCCATGCCTAATAGGTAATTTAAAAAAAAAAAAACATGATAACAGTGGATCGAGTGGCAGGATCGGAAACTTGGTAAATGTTAACATCGAGAAATCCGTGTAATACAAGCGCTGATAAAAGGAAAAAAAATCTAGGAAATAAATTGAAATTGATAACAACACGTTTTATATGTCATGAATCCCCTCGATATTAATGCTGAATATATTTATCTTTTTTTTCTTAAACCGAACCTCTTTGCGAAACGTATACCTTCAATAGTATTGATAAATCATGTGCTTTTCGGGCATAATTGTCGTCAAAATCACGGGGTAGGAAGGTTTTTGTACATTTGCGGGCTTACATAATCTGTTTTAATTAATTCTATTTACATCATTATATTTAATGTTTTGTTGTACTTTTCAAAAATGGAATAACCGGTTTTATTTGAATATCGAAACAGACAAACACTTAAAGCGCAACGTTGTTACAGTAAAAACACATTTAACAGAAAACAAAAATACTGCGTTCATCATATCATAGAAATGTAACGATTTGATGCTAGTATTAATTTATCGCAAGTCGTTCAGAGTCATTTATGCTAGATATGTAAGTGCAATTCAATTACAATAATTATATATGAATAATTACTTTATTTTCAACGTGCCCTGTTTTATAACAGTATAGTTAATTTATACATGATCAATGTATTTCTTACGTTCGATATAATTTGTGTCAAAACGAATGCATTCGAAAATATTTTAGTTGAAGTATACAGACAAATATCACCGAGAGAACAAGGAACATTAAAATATTGGACAAGCGTACAGGTCATCGAACCTTTGCTAATGGGTTTTGCAATAAATACTTTTGATTGTGTCCCCTGACGGCGCTAAATGTATAATATCCATCAAAGAAAAGTTGATTAGTTGGTTTATTACTTTAAAAGGAAGTTTTTACATATTGGACGCCAGACGCAGTTTTTATCACCTTAAAATGGGCGCCGCTGTTCTCTACTAATAGTATTAAAATAATCCTTAATAATCCTGTGCACATAGTACTCGGTGCTTCACAATAGTCATTTTAAAACGTGTTAAATTATGCTGAATATCAGTATCATAATAATAATCAACATCAACAACTATTTCCATCACCGAACTATCATTTGGATAATCAACAACAATTGTGTCGACCATATTATCATTTTGAATAGAATTATTATATTATTTTAATTTTGCACACTATGTACATCAGACAAGTAATGAAACATCAATATGTTTGTATTTTGATCATTAGCAGCAGTCTTATCATTAAAACATTCATCAATTAATCATTATCACCAGCAGCAGAACAACATCATAATTGTCCACGTCGTCGTAATAACCAACATCACGATCACTGTTTCACAAAAATCATACATATAACGAATATCCTCTGCAAACATCATCAACGAGCCCAACTCAGCACTATTTTAACTATCGTTCTTGTGTATTTCTTGCACAACTTAATGTTACAATTCCGTTTGGAAAAAGAACAAAGACAAGTTTCAAAATGTAATAAACAAGAAACTTGTACAGCTCTCCAAAACGCTTTCAGTGAATTAAACATATGTGTTATGTATGTTGTTTGAATATAACAACGACCTAAAACATGTTATTAAATAAATAATATGACTACAAAATATGATAATTTGCAATTTAAATATCTGTCTCGCCAATATGTAATGAGGTAAAACACTCATACGCAAATGAACATGAATGAAATATATTTGTGAACAGGGATTTGAAAGAATTAAATGAATGCGCTAAAAATGTCACCCAATATTGATTAGGAACGAAACGTTCCGCTTTAATCGAAATTTTCGTTTAAACAAATTCTCTTCTAAACGAACATCTGGTTTGGGCGAAAATAGCATTACGTCGGTTATATTATATTATCAGTTTCAAAGACCGCGGCTTTGATATCAAGGGTATTAGCTGCTTCAAATGTTTTGTATAATATTGCATCTAGTTCACCATTTTCAGAACTGCAAGCAGCCAATTAAATTCAGCGTTGTTATCAACATATGCATTCATAATGTCGCTAAATAACGTTCGTTCTGTACTGACAATTTCTTATCTGCGTATTAAAGCCACATTCAGATAACCATGTAGCGCTCTAGATTGAATTGGCAAACATAATGAGTTCATCGAGTACCATAACTTTAACCTTACTTCCATTTTATCTTAATTGTGATTCACTCATTAATCTAGTTAATAAGAACATTAAATTGCTTGGATACGTTCGACAATTTAATATTTATAATATAATTATATTTGTATCTTTATATATATATGAGCGGTGCTCTGTGAAAAAGGGGTCTAATGCATGTGCGTTAAGTGTCGTCCCAGATTAGCCTATGCAATTTCAGGCTTAATAGGGACGACACTTTCCGCCTTAACCGATTTTTGCTAACAAAATATTGTCCGTAAACGAACAATATCATATAGCGAAAAGTGTCGTCCTTGATAAGCATGTATTTGCGTCATTGTATCACTTGAAATGACGTCAAGCCGTTTCGGATTTGTGTGGTACGATACAATAGCCTTTGTATTACATGCCAATAATATAACGTCTTGTTTGGACACCTATTGCATTATGAAAAGCAAATATGATTCAACTTATATAAAACCAAAACGGGATATTGAAAAGTAAGGGGGAATTTTATATCGGTATTTTGATTTCTCAACGTCTACCCACCGACAATAGGGCTAAAATTCGGAACAACTCGGTTTCTGTATTACTGCACTCTATCTTAACAGTTGAAAAAATAATAATGCTCTTACGGACAGCATGACACCATTTATTTTTATCGGAAAGCTTTCATTATAAAGGGAAATCTAAGGTTATCAAGTGAGTGTCTCTAAAACTCAGCTTTTGTTCTTTAAAACATATTGTTGAATTATTATCGTGTCTTGTAAAGCCAACTATTGACAATCATTTACTTGAAGCAAGTACAATTGTTGGGAGCGCTCTATGTATGATCTTGAAAGAGTTTCATTGTGTCTTCAAATATAATCCATACCACATATAAACCCTGTTTATATATGATCGGACATTCTAAATAATTAGCCATATTAATGGTAAAGTTCCATCTTAACTGACGTTCAAAACTATCAGGGCTTATTTCAGTCAAAATGTGGTGATTGTAATTATAGTTTTGCGTTATCTTGCGTTATCTTTGATGAATACTTCTGCTGAAGACAATAATTATCCATTTGTTGTTCGTGTCTTTGGTACATGGCATAATGATACTGCTAATGCAATTTGCTTTAATCACTGCTTTAAGGTATCTGTCATTATTAACTGGTATCAACTATAGGACAAACATAATGACTTTATCCTAAGTATGATTGTCTCGTAAGATGGAGTTATTATTTGACGAAAACCAATAATTGAACGCGTTAAAGGGCAATGCTATAATGATTACATGATTATATAAATAAATAACAATTAATATCACAAAGTTTGTATGCCTTCCATGTCCTGGAGATAACTGAAAAAAAAACTATTTATAAAAAGACATTTTAATAGGCAAACATCAAATGTACATGTGAAATATGCTTACGTAATATATGTTATAAAGTAGTTTATTATTTAGATCGTTAGGAGTCATGGTTTTTAATTTACGTGTCCAAACAGTTTCTTTGCATAAACGGTTTAGATTGTTTTCAACAACATCAATAGGTACAACATAAAATTCAGATAAAGTGCAATGACTGTGAGCAGATCCAAAATGTGCAGCCATATTTGAACTAGGATTTATTGAACAGTTGTTGATATAAAATTTATGGCTATTCATTATGCGGGATACATTTTGATTAGTTCGCCCGATATATTGTTAACAGCAATGATATATAACATTACATGAAGTACAATCAACATCATAGAGTAAATAATAGGATGAACCAGTCACACTTCTATTGAATTTTGAACGTATGTTAAAATTAAAGCAGTGTGTGCATCTTCGTCGGTTACATTTACCAGATACATGTATTCGAGTCTTGATATAAGACACTGAACATTTTACAAGACTGGAACTTAAATTCTTAAGTGCTTTATAGTCCAAAATAGGCTTAAATGAATTAAGCAATTTCCCACTTTCCTTATCTGATAATCTTAATAAATCACAGCATCTGTGTACAATTTTAGCATTATTAGGAAGTGATGTGTTAAAACTAGGGATGCGATCGAATATACGAATATTCGAAAATCGGCTGAATATTCGGACCTAAAATTCATATTTGAATATTCTATTTGTATTCTTATATACTTATAAAAAGTTATAAGTACATTTAAAAAGTCGCAATTAGGGTTACGACTTTCCTGTATAAGTACTTGTCTGGATAATTGCTGCCATTAAATAACGAGATGATAACTTGCAAAAGGGAGTGTTTATGGAGAGGGACCGATCGCCAATTTACTTAATATGATGCAATATGTACAAACTATTTTATGATAATCAGTCGAAAATGAAAATAAATTAGTGTGAATCATCAATGTATATCGATAAGCATTCAATTTGTTTGATATCCAAATATGTGTTTTAACAGGTCCTTTTATTTCAGGTGGTATAACAAACAGCATCTTTGGACTTAATTAGGCAGCAGCTTGCTTTGGTTTCAGTGCGACACATCTATCAATAGCAATAAGCGACCCATATCCTTAAACACCATGGTATGATTTCCTGATAAAATCAATAATTTGCCGATAAATCGCTGATAAGGTCTCAACAACAACACCGGTGCACTCGAGTAGTAAAATATTAGATGGTACTAAAGGGCAATGCAGGGATAAGTGATAAGGTTTAGCAAGACAGACCTTGAATAACGAAATTTATTGGTAATTTATGGAACGTACGTGGTGTTATACAAATGTCGGGACAAACTGTCTCATATCAGGACGCCTGGCCAAATACCCGAACTCGGGACTGTCCGACCGAGATCAGGACGTATGTCATGTTCGTTTTTAATGCTTTATTCATATATTCAATCAATGATTATTTAATCAGAATTTAGTTTTTTAAATATTAACCAATTCAATCGTAGTTGTTCTTAATTCCAGAATAAAATAGCGAAAACAAAAGCATAGGCATAAATATGATCGATGAGAAGTAATCCGAATCAATTAGAAGTATTGAAATAAATTAGAATTACGACAATGCGTTTTCCGGAAATATCTTATATGTTATGAAAAAAAAAACAGTATTTAAAAAGAAGAACAAAATAATTAATAATCATTTTTCTTGTTCCGGACCATTATAAGTTCGGACATTTTAACATAAGGTTTAAAAATCAAATATTCGAATATATTCGAATAATGGCATACGATTTTTCTAATACATGTATCAGTTTCAATATTCGTTTGTTTCCCATACCTATTTAAAACATACAGTAAAGGCTTTTATTAAATCAGTTTTTCCCTGAGTCACAAATAGTGCACTATCCTGTTTCATACTTTTCACTTACGAAAAACCATATTCAATAAAATTTGTTGGATAATTTCTACTTTTAAAATACTTAAATAAACTTGATAATGACTGAATAAATACATCATCCTTAGATATGATACGTCTTTAGCGCGTAGCTGACATATTAACTCTGCAAAAGCGTTGAGATAATCTAACCTTGACTTCGAATGTACTGTATTGTCTGCTGATATATGTGACGTCTAAAATGAAAATTAAAACCGTGTCAATCGATTTTGGATTTACTGCACCGACATACATCTAGATGCGCGAAAAACGTTCTTTTAAACGAATGTGTTTTGAAAACAACATATTGAGGTTAAACAAAGTCTTCTAGTTCTGAACTTGTTGGGAGAATTCAAGAAGTCTGTATAGAAATCTGTATTGGATCGTTATCTTTGAACATTTGTGGAATGGTTCCAGTTTTCTGAATAATATGATCAGGCGGCACAAAGAGCGATATAGTAAATGAAATTTGTTTAAAGGCTCTACTCAACAAGAGCAGGGCTAAACGATTTAATGTTTGGTATTTACATAGTGTAGCAATTCTCTTTTGGACATTGTTAGGCAATTCGGGATAATAAATATTCCACAGCAAATAAGAAACAAAGTTGTTTCACTCAAAAATGTAATCATATATCTATCATAATTACTAAGGTTCTTAAGTTATTATACCACTTTCATACTTGGGACTTCATTAAGTATAACATTCCTACGATATTATGTGTCACACAATTGTATTTTTTTCATCTTGTATTATTATGTTCAGGTCGAAGTCAATCGGCCATACTTCAATTCGTTGAGTATTTTGATCATCAAATGACGATCAAGATTTGTATGTGTTTATTTAATTTAAACATTTATTGCTGTCTGTTACAAAAATATGTCGTTAAAAGAGCGCAACAGTATTATCGCGTTTTATAAGACCAAATGACATTCAAGTATACAGTAATACTTTATAAACCTCATAAAAACAATGAAATACTTCCTGTATTGATTAAAGCGTAGGATCCACATAGGTCATTGGGGTTAAAGCGTTCAATTTTAATTATATTTTTCTCTCTGACAGGCGTTTCTTGTTAATTTATTTTTAGCAGTCACATAAACTACCAAGCTATGTAATCTGGATCTTTTACACCCATTATTACTGCTTCTTCCTGTATTTGCGCGATGATGATCTGAAATATTAACTTCACGACGCTATATTCGTAAAACTTTTTTTATAAAAAAGGAATGTAGTTGACACTTGTTCGTAGTTTCATTTCATCGTTCCTCAAAAGTTGTAACTCTGTTGCTCTGATATCTTTCCTACCATTGAGTAATTAAATGGTAATTAAATTGAATGCGTTTAATTCCATTATTGTTTAATTTGAGTTACAATGCTATGAGGTAAAATTTTATTTACACTTAAATGTATCGTGAATATTGCTGGGCCAAGTGTGAGGTTGAGCGCTCTAAAACCGGTTTAAACCCCCAATGCTGTGCATTGACCGTTCCAAGGCGGTGACCCCAGCTTTCTTCTTGTATGTGTTTATGATGTTATGTATTTTGCTGTTTTGTGCTGTTTTGTACTGTTTGGGCAATCGGTCACTTGCCTTAAATAAAGGACTAACTAATTGTTTATACTAAGAATTCAATACTGCTCCAGCAGCGGGAGGCTCACTTCTTTATTTTGTTACCAGTTACACGTGAACACATTATAAATATCGTAATATCGGTATGGATGGCACATATATTTCAACAAACACGCCCATCACTCCTGCATTGTTGTTGTATTTAATTCCTATATAGCGCAGTATTAAAAAAAGCTTGTTTACTGAAAAATCCCTGCTTGTCAATACATTACATGTTGTATACATGACGCTCAAAGTGGAATCCATCTTTTCGCAAAATAAAAATATATCAATAAATCAAGTATGGCGAATTAAATAAAAAAGAGAAAATAGAACAAGCTTTTTAAATAATACCATAAAACTATGTAACCGAACGACAATATTGTTTATATATACACGGAATAATAGGGTACTAAGAAAGAAACCCTTCGGTACTTCAGCCTTGATTTCGCTTGGGATGATGAGTCCCCGGGAACCACTACCCTTTGAAGTCTTTGATAGAGATAGTTAGACAACCATTTCAATACCGGCATGTTTTAGTTTCAATAAAAGGACACGACTCCAGACAATTTGCCCATGTCACAAAACACCACCCTGTCTTCAAATTCATCCTCTACTGCTTAACAAAACTTGTTGTAAAGGTACGTGAGCTGGTTTGCAGTCAAGTCACTTGGTAATAATGAATACTGCAATCTTGTGAAAAATATAAGACTCTTGAAAGATGTTAAATCTTTCTAGTACTTTTTCCATTGCATTTATACGTGAAATTCGACGATAATTCGAGGGTATTTAAACATTCTCTTTTTGAATATTGCGCACATATTTGACATTTTCCATGCATATGGTAGTGTTGACGATACCAATGACGTATTAAATAGATCAAAAAGTAGTTGACTTATTTCATTTGATCCCTCTACCAGTAATTTGTTATTACTACCGTCAGGGCCGCGAGCTTTACCCATAGACAGACTCATAAGATCTTCGCAAGCGGTTAATACTAAAGACGAGACAAACTGCTGATTTTCAAAAGAGGCCAACTGCGGTAGAACTTGATCAATGTCATTTATACATGTCTGTTGAGAGAAGGAATCATTAAGTACATAAGCTTTTAAAAGTTCATCAAAACCAGTTTGCCAGCGCAGTTGACAATTGGGGGGTAAAACTGTACTAACGTAGACTGTCAGAACAGGTTTCAGGAATTTCCACCAATCATGCGAGTAGTTATCGTTGGGTTTAAGTTTGCTTGCAAGAAAGTCGTTATAATACGATTTGGCGAAGCGGAAAAGAGATACTTCATTTGAAGTACGCGCAACTTAGTTCAGCGTGATGAGAAATTTCGTAGTTTAAATTTTATTTTCGACGAGAGCCATAGCTTTTTAGCTAGGCGGACGTTGACGTCTTTGTGTGGTATACAATTAGCTGCTTTATCAAGTAAAACGTTTGATATGTTAGTACAGGTATCGATATTTTCACTACATACGTTATTAACTTTTTTACTGACCCGTCCCTGCTTTCTAAACCCTTATCGTATGGAGATTTGAATGTATTATATGGCGTAAACTGATACTACTAGTATTGTACTATCAAATCCGTGGGTAAAAAGAGCTTGCATATATCATAAACATATCAAATTGATATCAAGCATGCAATATAACGTAGTTTTTTAATATACTTACCAACCATTAATTAAATATGGATGATGTGTATAGTTAACCGTCGGTGGCATACTTGTTAGTATAAACGCAATCTATAAGACGTTTGTTTTTCTTAAGTATTAATAAACACTTTCATCAAAAGAAGAATATTGATTAGATTTTTATGAAAACTATGTAACAGAAGTCTCATAATATAACGCTATATGAAAACAATTACCAACATATAAATAATGTAACTGGTTTAATCATGATAAAAACATACTATGTATTGTTATGTTCCACGCTTAGGTTGCTAGTTGAATTGTTTAAAATATGAACCATTGTTTTATGATGAGGCTTTCGTACACATCTGTAGAAACCATCTTACAGCCTCTCTTTTCCAAATACTTATGTGAACCGTGAAAACTGTCTACAATAAATGATTTGTTTTAAAAACGTTATCATTGCATGCAGATCTACATTCTGATCGGATATCGGAGTTTGTGTAGGGTGTTTTTCTCCAAGAATGATTGTCTATATCAGGTGCGGGATCGACGGGCTTCACAGGAGTTTTAACACAGGTTCGACATAACGTAAAAACAAAGTTGAGAACTTTATTTTTTGCAAATACTTCAAGTTAATGAAATACATTGGCACAATTCTTTACTGCATAAAAGACAGTTGTTCGTGCATGTTTTGTAGATATCTTCATATTTAAGAATAGATCATTAAATACGCCTGCAATCGTCGCCAAAATTTAACGTTGCGAGCAGCATTACCTCGAACATGAATGCGTTACACATCGATGTTTGGCCACAAACACATGTTTATTAAATAAAGTAATTCTGCTGTATTTCACATTGCCAAAAGCAGCATAAAAACTGTATTTTTAAAAATTGTTTGAAGAAAACGGAACATGAACAAATACCAAGCAATAACTCTAGCTCTGTGTGATTAATTTTCTTTCGCAGCGGTCCAGCAATAAATCGTCAAGATTATAACATAACATAACATAACATAACATATATTTATTCTGGCATAAAATAGCACAATGCATACTTATAGCCAACAATAGAATTATAGCGTGAAAAGTGAGAGGAACATGAAATATTACAAACATCAATCTGAAAAGGTTTAACATAGATGTAAGTGCTGTGCAAGCAAAATTTGCATAGTACATAGAACATAGTACAATAACAACAAACATCTATTTCCATGAAGGTGACTTAGAATTTCAAACAAAATAGACAATATCTATTGCGACAAAATGTTGCTGTATAAATATAAAATGAGTTACAAAAAGTTCATTACACATATCGATAAGAGCTATGTTTGCGTTAAACGCAATATGATCTTAAGAAAAATATATAAGTTAGTTGCACATATCAATGACGGCTTTATTATAAATAATAACTTTATGATTTAGCGTACTTTAAACTATCTTCTTATACATGATGCAAGAGACATTAGTGTGCTTTTTAATTAGGGTACATTCGGAGTAATAAGAGTTCGTGATCTTGTTGCATAATATATGTACTTCGATAAATTGTTTATTACTTTAGTGAATTTTGACGACATAAGAGACCGGAACTTGTTTATTGATGGCCAGTGACAGTAATATGGTTTCAAGTATTGTTTTCTGATTGTGGTATAAGCTGGACATACAAGTAAGAAGTGGTATTCACTTTCGATTACCTTCATATTACAATATTTGCACAATCTATTTTCTTTTGCGATATTTTCATGTCGTCCTTTCTCAATCGCAAGATTGTGCGCGGATATTCTAAAATGAGTTAGGGCAATTCTAAATCTTGTTACGTTTATGCTATTAAGATATGTCTCGAATTCAAAATCTTCCTTATAGGTGCTATAAGAGGCTAGTCGATTTGAATTATTAATGTTTGAGTACCACGACTGTTTAAAGATATCATATATTCGATCTGATATAATTTTTAGGTCATAATCATTTGGTATAACTTCGTTTTGATTCCACCAGATATGTGCTAGTCCAATATTTTCTAGTAAAGATTTTATTTCAAAGGCCCAGTTTTTATTTCCGTATGTGATATTTTCATCAGCATCCTCTTTTAACATATGATAAATATTTCTTGTTAGTAATTTGTTATTTGGGTTTATTGTTTTTATCCAGCATTTAAGTACTTTTAGTTTTTGTTTTATAATAATTGGGTACCTTCCTAATTCTCCATATAGACCATCTGAATTTGTTGATTTTCTAACCGTAAGGATTTTCCTGAGAAATTTTCGGTGTACTAGTTCTATATCGTTACTTTCTTTCAAACCCCATATTTCCGCTGAATATGTTAATTTTGTACCTACAAGACTATCAAATAAGTTGCATTTTTCTTTAGTGCTTAGTCCTAACTGATTGAAAACGATAAATAGGTTATGGAGCGCTGACTGTGAGTGTTTTGCAATATGTTTCTGTGTTCTAATCCAATGGCCGTTTTTAAAGAGATGCACACCGAGATATTTAAATGAAGTGACAGTTTCTAGTGTAACGTTGTTAAATACAAAATCATAATTCGTATGCCTTCCATTTTCGAAAATCATGATCTTAGTCTTTTTAGTATTGGCAGATAGGCGCCATTTTTGGCAGTAATTTTCGAGGTCTTTAAGCATGGACGAGAGCGCTTGCGGAGTATGTGCGAACAAAACGGCATCGTATGCAAAAAGTAACAGGAATAGTTTTTGGTTTTCTAACGTGAATAGTCCGTCTATGTTTTCATTAATGTTAGTGAGAATATCGTTTACGAAGAAGAGAAAGAGTAACGTTGAGCTTTGATCACCTTGTTTTGCCCCGATGTTTGACTCGAAAAACGGCGAGTACGTAGAATTATATCGCACGCATGCTTTAACGGTACTGTACATACTTTTGACCGCGTTAACGAATTTGGAGCTAACATTTTCATTAATAAGTTTCTGGAAAATAAATGTTCTCTCCAATTTATCAAAACATTTCTCAAAATCCACGAAGGCGCAATATAATTTCATTTTTTGACTAAGTGTTTTTGTAATTATAGAATGCAGAACGAAGATGCAATCTATTGTTGATTTACCCTTTTGGAAACCAAATTGGTTTTTTATGATAGTTTCGTGTTTTTCGGACCATTTCGTCAAACGATTTAAAAGTACAGTTGAATATATTTTAGGCAGGATATTAATTAAAGTGATTCCTCTGTTATTCGCTTCATTTTCTATGTTTCCGCCTTTGAAGATAGGTACAATAATGCCCTCTCCCCATGACTCCGGGTATTCCCCATTGTCGAGTAGTCTATTAAATAACTTAAGCATAAACGGCGCTAGTTCGCTGGTTGCGCATTTGTAGACTTCTGCACATAGTTTATCAATACCACCATTTTTGTTGTTGTTTTGTGAACGTATTGCTTTAATGATTTCCTCTATGCTAAATTCTCTATTCGATATCTTGGGTGTTTACGGTGTGTTCGGGCAAGGCATTTTCGGGGGTTTCTTCAGTGGAGTAAAGGTTCTTAAAGTGCTCGTACAGGTTAGACGTACTTAAATTATTCGCTTTGTTTTGTACTTTTTTGTACTGTTTATTTACTTTTTTCCAAAACTCTTTAGGGTTCGATTTGCTCAATTTCGAAAGATAGTGCGTTTCGTGGGTCTTAAATTTACATTTTGCTCTGCGCTTTGTACGTGTGTATTTAGTTTTTGAGTTTAAGAAGGCGTGTCTTTTAATTGCATTGGTTTTATCCTTAAGAAATATATTTCGATATTTTTTAAATTCCGAACTTGCTAAACGGCATTCTTGGTTAAACCAGGGTTTTTTGTTATCATTAGACGATTGTCTTTTTTGCGAGGAGGTGTACTTTTTCCCAAATACTTGGGCAGCACCTGTTTTCAAAATGTCCATAAAATGTGAGGATATTATATTAATATCACCCCCAGTATCGATTTGATCTGCTAACGAATTTATATTTGCTTGGTTTTCAATCAAATAAGATTTGAATTGTTCGGCTTTTAAGACATCCCATGGGATTTTATAGTCATCGTTGTTTGGTAGTGTACAAGTAGGTATTTGGTGTTTAGACTCTAGGCAAAATACTAGCCCCGAATGGTCCGAAAATTCATTTTGATCTAATATATCAAAATGCGAAACGCAGTCAAAATCTCGGCTACTTAATAAAAGGTAATCTACAACGCTACTCCCACTGTATGAATGAAATGTAAATTCCCCGATGTCGCGGTCATTATGTAGTCGACCGTTACCGATTATAAGTGAACTTGATTGACAAAACTCGATGAGGCGTTTACCGTGCGCATCAAGCACGTGATCTTTACTTACTCGCGGCGGGATGTAAACATTGTTTTGTAATGTCACGTCATCATCGATATATCGATCAAAATCTAAAACATCGCTCTCATTCGAGGTTCTGCTGTTTAAATCGCCCGTAATTAATATCTTTCCGTGGATTTTATATCGTTCTATATCGGATTCTATGATTTCAAAATAATCAATATCGCTGCTATTGAGATTCGAGATTTTTGGTGGGATGTATGCATGACATAAATACACATCTTGATCAAAGTTAAACATAGTTTTACAACATTTTATCCAAAATATACCTAATTTATTTTTATCAACTATTTTAATTTTGTTTTGTAAATCATGTTTATAATATAATGAGATACCACCACTGTATCGTCCTTTTGTGGTGTTTGCACTTTTATTTCCTAGCATATGTTCACTTTTAAACCCATTGATGTCCAGATTGACACACGTGTTCGAGGATAGCCAAGTCTCTGATAAAAATATAATGTCATATGATGTTATTTCACTTAGGAAATCTGGATCATTTATTTTGCGAGCAAGTCCGTAAACGTTCCACGACAGGAAGCTGATGTCCTTCTCATGCTGTCCCTATTGGCTAATGTTGATGACGTTTCCGTTGACGTACTTATGACGTAATTCATTGTTGATGTAGAGCTTGTTTCCTACCATACGCGTTTTTTCCCTTCTGGATTCCGCTTCCTTGGCGAGGGGATGCAGAGCTTTTCTGGCCTCTCTGATTTGTTGTGGCCATTGGACGCCGACTCCAATGTTACGCTTCGTCATTTCCGCTTTGATTTCTGGGTCGAACGATTTTTGACGCACTGTCTCTCTGTCGTTGTATCTATGGAACTTGGCGACGATAGGCCTCGTCCCTCTATTTCCTTTTGGGCCAATTCTGTGTACCCTATCGAATACCATGGTTTGTGTATCAATTTTCAGGACGTCTTGGATGAGTGTTTTAACTAATGTTTCGCAGTTTTCATTAGCTGTGTCATTTGTTTCGGTGATTCCGTAGAACATTAGATTTTCCCTCATTGAGCGACTTTCAAGGTCGACTAACTTCTCGTTTATCAACTCCTCTTTGGAATCATAGTCGTCTATATGTTTTTTCATAGTCGCATATTTAGATTCGAACGTTTTTAATTGCGCCTGTGTTTGTGCGAGCTGGTCTTTTTGTGCGTCAAATTCATTGCTTATGAAGCTGCAAGAGTTTTCAATAGTTAACACCCTTTGGTCTAAATTTCCGAGTTTGTTTTCCATTTCGGTGATCTTTAAATTCATAGTGCTTAATGTTTTTTCGATTTGGAGTGATGAGGTTTTGATAGCTTTTACGTCTTCCATTATGCTCAATGCCCAATTTGGTGTAATGTTCTGTTGGCCGGCAGGAGTTTGGGGTGTGGACATAAAAAAATGCGGTTGTCCAAAGTTCGGTTGACCAAAGTTCATTGCGACTGGTGAGATGTTATTAGGGTTCATTATTGACGAAACGTATTCCTGACTGTTTTGAAAACTTAGGCCCTCACTCCATGGAATGTTTACATACGTTGCTGGTGTGTTGGCCGCTTGACTCGTGCTTGCTATTCCCGTGCTTGCACTTTGCTGAGTTGTCAAACCGGTTTCGGAACAATGGCTATCTTCACCCGATAATGGGGTGTTGGCTTTCCGTTTTCCTTTTCTAGCCTTTTTGGATTGTCTTGTTTTTGAGTTGTCGCTGTTAGCCGGCATTGAGTAATAATGTTAGAGCACTGTGTCATGTCGGGTATTCCTCGTTAGAAAACACTGGTAACCACTTATAAATCCATCTTTTGAGTCAAAAACTGCTGCTTTTAAAAATCCATGTCTACACTTTTCCACGCATGCGCATTATTATTAATGACGCCCTACTGTATACACATCTGAACGAGTCATATATGTTGTTGTTTTTTTGCCTGGAAAATTTTAGTTTAAATAAAGTATCTTCTAAATGAAAATCCAGTGTAGGCTGAAATTAAATTAAACTTTCCCCAGTAGTTTTCCCAGAACACGGCTCAAATATCAAAATTATTAAATGCTTCAACTGCTATGTACCATAATTCATAACGTTGAACATCTATCTGAAGAACACCAAGCAGCCGATAGGTTAAATCAGATGTTATTTGTATATAATCGCTCGGTACATCGGATGATGTATTACCCAGGGAATGTTCCTATATTGCTCTTGAAAATACAAAATTGTTTTCCAAAAATAATGTATTTCAATTGATACTGATTGGTCCAATCCAAGAAAAGGCATATTCATTTTATGTCCACTATTTTACTGCTACGAGAGCACATGAACCAAAAATTGCTAAATCGTCTTTCAGAAATTCGTCTATTCTGCAACTATTATATTTTGAAAAAAATCCAGATTAAAGAGAACTAACAGTCTCAAAACACTGATATGACACGAGATTAGTACATAATTGAATTGTATGGCGAACACATTTATGTTTAAGATTTAAATATGTTACAGATTAATTTTGAAAAGTTACTTCATGCTTTATACATATAACTTATCTTTAAACATTGCGAAACGCTGCGAATTAAAGGCAATCAAAGATAACCATGTTGCGCTCTACATTTAATATGCATCTTCAATGAGTTCATCGAGTATCACAACTTGATATAACTAATAGCATGTTGATTTAAGAAGATGGGAGGGCATTATGCGATGTGTCTAAAGTAAAGATTATCACATAGCCTTATTTCCTTTATTGAAATCACATATTCCACACATAAATTCAGTAAATAATTGTATTCCTGTGATGACATAAATCATCTCGAGCCGTTAACGATCGGTTTTGATACACATGATTTGATACGCTAGGCAACTTACTATATTTATATACGTATGATTTTTGACAATCGCGAAATAGTTTTATTCCACGTTTTACAACTTTAAATGATGTCGTTTCAAGTTGATGTGACACTATGTCATGGACTGTGGAGCACGCCAGCTATTTAAAGTATTGTTTCGGTAAAAATTGCTTAATGTGAAAAAAATTGTTTTCAACTAATTTACAAATAAAACAAGTATTTGAACACTCTTATATTTTTTTTATTTTGATTATATCCACTGTTCGAACGGCTTCAATTCGGAAAACAAATCGGTTTTTGTATTGTTGCACTATTCTATCTAAACTGTTCAATAAGTAATACTGCAATTACGTTCAGAATGACATCATTTATTTTCAGCTGAATGTTTTTGTAAAAAAACAAGAATGCTAAGTTATTAAACTTCTGGAAGTGATCGTTCGTAAAATGCAAAGTTTGGCCTGTTACATACATGTAGTATTTATTATCCTGTAGTGCAATGCCAATTGTTAACAATCATTGCATGGAGGCACGCAAAAATGTTGGCAGTGCTCCCTTTACAACGTTTATTGGGTGTCATTGTTTTCCTATATATTTTACACATACCACAGATAAACCATATTGCCCAAAAATCCAATATTATTATCTATATTTATGATAACGTTACTTCTTAATTGACTTTCACAATTGGAAGGGATTATCTTGGTGAAAATGTGGACATGGTAATTATAGTTCTGCGTTATCTTTGATGAATATTTCTGCAGAGCAAACTGATTATACATAGGCAATTGGTGTCGTTGATGCATTACACAATGCTTCAGCAAATCCAATTTTCATTGATCACTGCCTCAATTGTAGCCGCCTGCTTACATAGGCTCACTATTTACCTGATTGTACACACTTTTGTTCAGCATTAATTTACAATCGTATTCAAAAGAAAATCATGACAAATATGATTAAAATGCCTGACTTAAAATAAACTAAAACTAATAATTCGTTTACACCCAATGCGATCGGATTCCAAGCAAATGTGTACACCTTTTGTGCTGTGACAACGAAAGCGATACAATGCTAACCGCTATAAAAAACCAATCAACAGCACATGGTTTTTTATATCTGCCATAGTTGGATTCAGGAGATTACTTGACATAGTTGACACAACAGATTTGCACTTGTGTTGACAAAAACGTCTCTGCTGAAAATTATGGTAGTGACTTGCAATGTATGTGACGTATGTGGGTATAATAGAAATTTAAACCGGACATTATTTTTGGGATTTACTTCGCCGACATTAATATGTTTGTTTAGCACCGAGCCGAATAAACAATGTGATGTGAGCACAGCGTATTTTAGGTAAAAGAGGTAAAAATTGCCTTTGTCCTCAGGAGTCAACAGCTTAACGTAGACGTTTTATTGAAAAGCCTTTACAATCTTCAAATCTGACTCATATCAAATATTTGTATAGTACTTCACATTTTATCAAAACATTTCGACTTTAGGCGATACATGTCTTCATTTCTGTTTGGTATCGGTTTGATATTCACAAAGGTACATATGTAAGACAAATCCATATCGTGCTTTAAGCAGAGTAAAGTATAGCTTGCAGAATCCATTGGCGGTTTTTTTGTTTTTCCGTATTTATTTTGAGACAAGAAATACTTTCTCGGAACCAAATGTTTGTCACTTATGTTTTCGTTTTTAATTTAAGGTTGCGCTCCAAAATGCCAAAATTCTCGCACAAACTATGATTAATCAAACACCGGTAACACATACGTCGGAAAAACATCGCTTGTGTATTGTTATATTGAAAACTGACGCCTCTACAAACATGAACCAGGGCCAACAAAACACCAGCTCTTTTAAAGATTGATCAGTCTTCTTTCAATAATTGCTTCCAAAACATACCGTATCATAACTTCTAATAAAGTAAATCGCTGTCGAAGGCACCTACCGTAGAACAACTTTCAAAAGCCTAATTTCGACATAAGCCACCCACAATAGAAAACACCACCCATCAAACAACACTAATTCGTATTTTAAATTAGCGTCCAATCCAAGGCATCAACATACTCTAGACACATACAGGATATTGCAAATAACTGCAAAATACATGTCTCACATTGTTAAATAGCTAGAAAAGAAAAGAAACCCTTAAGAAATAGGCACTACTTTTTCGAATGGACCACAATGATTTAATGCAATGTAACATACAGTCATCTTCGTATCTCTCTACGCGAATGATAGGAACTAGAGAAAATACATTCTTAAGCAACGCAGCGATCGCATCAAAATATTAGAAACGTCGGAATCATACATATGTTTGTTTGCAATATCTGCTTGTTATCGTGAAACACGTTTTACATATCTCGAAGAGATGCCATAATGAAAGTTAACGTCCCATGCTATCGCTTCAGTAGTTGCTTTTTTAGTGTTAATATAATACACACTTTAAAAATAGTTCATTTATGGGACGTAACACATATTTAATTAACCCAAATGCATTTTTCTTTTGAAGCAGTTTAATATATATGCTTTGACATTCATAGCTCGAAACGTTGGGTACTCTTAATAACTATGAAAACATATAGACGGAGATCTAAGTATTTAATAAGTGGGTTGGCAAAATAGTGACTAACAAAATATGAATAAAACAAGAAGGTATACATTATTTGAAGACAACCAAAGTTAAACACTTGACTTTGAACAATTAAAACATTATTTTTCCATAAATGGATATTAAGCGTATGTCTTCGATAATTTTGAAAAAAAAAACATTCATAACTGACATAACGTTAATAATGTGTACTTTTAACACATTAGCACGCGTAGCGATTGCTGCAAGATGTCTCAGATATAAAACCGGGGCACTTTATGTTGTTTGCTATTGTAATTGGTTAAGTCTATCCCAAACCTAATATATTTGTTTAATAAAATAAAATAAGATTTGTTGGAAATGCATAATGTGTGAGCAAGTCCCTTAAATGTATAAGAACGAATGTATATAATTTGAATGCGTACGTCGAATGTTTTTGCCTATTATTAAACAAGGCATCTAACCACCTTGAAAGGTCAAGATAGTTATCTGAATATAAATGCAACAAATGTGTTGAGTTAAAAGTAAATTTTAAAAATAATTAGGATCACTCAACATCACGTAATATGATATGGGATATACACATTTATTTTTTGTCAAAGGATCAAATTCAAAAGCAATACATTTTTAGCTAATATTGAAATTTAGCTGTAACTGAGATGAATATAAAAAAAAACATAACTTATTGCAATGATATATTTTACGTTCGTTTTTAAAACCGGAAACAAAAATCAAGATGTGTCTTTTACAACAATCAATACACCGCGACCTCGTTAAAGTTTATTACAATAATTTAGGTAGATACGAGTGAAACCCTAATATACGATAAACAATATGCATGTTTAGCCGAATAACTTCGGAAAAAATAATAACGCTTTAAACAGTATTTTGATTTAATATACAAAAATGTAAATTATATTTGAATGTGAAATATGTTAATTGCACTGTCAACCTCACATGGAAAATGGGATTAAACAAGCAAACGTATATTTATTCAATTAAGTTATAATATGCCCATGAAATTCGAGTTAAACAAGTAATGACACAACGATACAATTTAAGTGCGTTTTACAAGAAACACAATATTATAAAATGGTGTTGCTCCAGCCATATTATCTTTTCATGTACATGTTATAACTAATGCAAGATTTAAAATGCCCAGTTTTCTTTAAACAAAAAACAGGTTCTCTCTTAAATGCTGACCATCGAGGTCAAACGTTGAGATTAAATCATCATTTAATATGCAAAATGCGTGCATGAATTGGCGTGCGTTTAATGGCTCAGATGACGACCAGACAATGCATTTAGGGTACTGATTTAACCTATGTTACGTCTGGTATTCAGTAATCCGTAACCCGTTTTAGAAAACTCTTTGAACGTAAATTGTCCACTGATTTGCATTTAAAGAAGCATTAATTTACCTGATGCAATGCCCTCGAAAGCTTATCTGCTTTTCCATTATGTGTGACCATGGCCTTTTGTTAGTGCACGGCTGTTGTTTTATGTCTGTTATTTGGGCGAGTTACTATCGCAACAAATTATATCCACGGAAAATGTTCATTAAATCCTGATACTAGTAGTCGTAGTAATAGGAGTAGTATTACTACTAGTTATAGTCGCTGTCGAATAATTATTATAAGTATTTCTAGTATTGTTATTGCTATTATCAGTATTACTATAAGTAGTAGTAGTAGTATGCTTATTATTATTTTATTAGTATTGTTGTTTGATATTTCTGAAATTAATGTCGATTTGTATTGCTCTATGTATCTGCATTTTTTTTTGTAAAAGCACTATTTGTTACAAGTTATGTATAATGATAACGATGCAAAACCACACGTTGATGGTGCCAATATCGTGTTGTAAATGCTGACCCACTTCAACAGTTTCCTTGTATCCGACCGCTATCGTGCGTGTCGAATTATTATAATTGAAGCCCCGCATCATCAGACTAAACATCCTGCAAATGCAACTGATTGTATTATACCATTCTGCTCATTATATATAATAAGTTGTATTGGTTCATTTGCATAAAAATGTTTGTTTATCAGATGTACATCAATTGAGCAAGCTGTCATTGATTCATTCGCGCACTTGTTTGTACGGAAACGATGATGGACACTTCAACACTTGATACTGAAATGTTTAAGTGCATGCTAGTGAATTTAAATAAAAACACATTGACTGATCATAGAGAGTACAATATATATTTTGCCGCTGTATAACTAGCTTTCATAAAAGTGGTTGTTCCTTGTCATGCATACGCAAAGTGAATAATGCTTTCATCTCAAGGGACAATATGTGTTAATCAGATATAAATTGGTGAGCTTGTTAATCCTATGTTTAAAATTGTGTCAGCACGTAACCAATATATGGCCATGTCCCGTTTTCGGTTCCCGTGTCTACTTATCAATTTGTATTGATGATGTTAATCTGAAACACACGAAAGGATACACATATAAACGCATGGGCACAAATGTAATAATGTATTTGGAACAGTTCAATTAAAATGCTGACTTTTATTTAAGAAATGAAATACAACTTAAATATTTTATTGTAGTTTTAATATTGTTTTATTAATTTTACAAGTTGTGACATCATTTAGTATCGTAGATTTGCAATTATATTGTTTACACTTCTTCAAAATTACTGAAGTATGATTTTCATTGACATGAACAAATTAGAATACATTCGTTATAAAGATGTATAACTTAAAACGAAAAACGTAAATGTATACAATATGATGTGCTTCGAGTATCATTCTGTCTCGACTTATCATATATATTTGTATTTCGTATACAATCGACACATACTTTTCACATATGCATATTTATCAGTAATTGTCCTTTGGCGCGCAATCTACATTGAATAATAACTAGTCTAGTTTATTATGAGAAATATGTACACGTCATAAATATAGGATCTGGCACGAGTTGTCATATCATACCATATTTTATTAAACGAGTTCAGGAATTTTGTTAGTAAGCGAGCCTTTGGCGAGCTTACTAACGAATTTCCTGGACGAGTTTAATAAAATATGGTATGATATGACAACGAGTGTCAGATCTTTTTTTATTACATGCTTTTAAATTAGCAAATTAAATAAATATTGACGCAAACATAACGATAAATCCCGAATGTTGTTTTCATTTCGTGAAGTCATTTGACGTTGCAACGTCATTTCAGCAAAACAAAAAAATGCGATTGGTCAATAAACGAAAACTAAGCCAATGAAAACGCTTAAAAATTTTTTATTACACATGTGTAATTTAAATAAATTATGTAATGGTTGTATTACATGGGGAACAGGGTATAGCATGTGATAATGTGTAATATCACAAACGTTTTAACATTTGTTTCTATGCTGAATTACAATATATCATTGCCATTACATAATTAAAGCAACAGAAACATTCTTGGAAAAAACGGGAAAGATTGAGACGTTACCACGAGCAATGTGTATAGCATATTTGATTAAATTTATGTTTGTGTTAATCTCCATAATATTGCCTTCAGTTGTATATTGAGCCTTACGGTTGTTAAACGACTTGTTTTACATACACAGATATTACACTAACATGGTGATCCTTTCTTTAAAAGAGTGCGTATGCTGTTGCTTTTAAATGCATGAGATATATGTTTGATTAGTATGGCAAGCATAAGTTCCAAAATATTAAGACTTTTGAATAATATCAGTGGTGTGCGTTATTTAAAATAACGATTTTACAGAGATGATGCTACCTGCCATAAAACATGATTTCAAAATAGTTTTGTTATAACTTCATTCTAAGAACAATAGTTTTTGAAGTAGCGATTAAACTGGTAGTGATCATTGCTACATTTAATTTAGAAAGCACACCATCTTCCAAATTGTGTAAATGGTGTACACTAGTGTCATTTTAAATGATTTGTATTATACGTGAGAAATCAACCAGTTTATTGCTGTACCATTGTAAAACTTTGTTTGATTGTTATTAGTATGCCCTTCAACATTTATATATCATAGTGCTGCCGATTATCATAGTCACACATGTTTATTTGACCGCCTATTAATGTTAAATGGATGTGCACATTTCATGGTCAACATGTTGTATATGCTACACTAATACCAAGGCACGCTGCGGATTCATAACGAATTGTATAATCAAAGAAATAACGAACACTTTGACAATAAACGAAGTAAGTGCCTCTGTTGCAATCTCATTGTGAAATATTGTCCTATTAGTGCTTATGCTGACGCCGATCATATTATCATTATTATGCTGCCGCTGATTGAGCCGTTTATACTGGTGATACTTATTACCATTATGATTATTTTGATGAAGATGATGGCGATGATAAGACAAATTATAGTGATTGTGATAATCATAATTAGGATGATGGTGATTATTACAACACAATTATGGTAATTTGATGAATCATACGATCGTGATGATGATAATGATCAATTTGCGCTTCATGCTATATTTTCAAAATAATTATTTAAACGCTACCACGATTAAACTGTACTTTATAGAATATACTTAAACTGTACATATTCATATCCCCTCATGTCAGTTTACAATAAAGACCAATAAAAAAACCATCTACTTTTGAATTTTTTCCGCACAAGTTTGACATTTTTCATTTATATGGTACTGTTGACAAGGCATACTAGAGATCACACAGTGGTTGACTTCGTTCATTAGATCATTATTCAAGTAATTTGTTATAATACCGTCAGGACCGCGAGGTTTGCCCATAGAACGCACTTTACTTTTCAAGCGGTAATTACTAAAGACGAGAGTAACTGCTGGTTTCTAATTGAGGCCAACTCCGGTAGAACTTTGGCAATCTCATCTATAAATGTATGTTGAGAGAAGAAATCATTGAGTACTCCAGCGTTTTGAAGTTTATCTATAACCACTTCGCTAGCGCAGTTGACAAGTGACAGTTTATTGTTTTAGCTTTACTATCAGCTTTTTTTCTATTATTGATTGTATTTCCGATGATAGACATGGCGGTTCGGCTGGGCAGACGTTGACGACTTTGTTTGGTATACAATCAGTGCTGTATCAAGTAAAACTTTTGAAATATATTTATATACGTTATTTACCTATTTTTCACTGACCCGTCCCTGCTTTCAAAACTCTTATTGGTCGTATGGAGATATGAATGTATTTTATGGTGTAAACCGATGCTATTACAATTGTATTGTACTACTAAATCCATTGAAAAAGGTTGAGCTAATATATTTTATAAACATAAGGTGATGTTAACGAGCATTGATCATAATTAAGTTTTCAATATATTTACCAACCAATAATTTAATATTCATAATTTGTATAGTGGCATATGTGTTAGTATTAACGCAATGTATATGAAGTTTTGTTAAAGTATGAATGAACAATGACATGATAATAAGAATGCTGATTTGATTTTTATTATAACATTGTTACTTAAATCTAATAATATAACGCTATACAAGACAAATTGCCAACACATCATGTAACTAGTTGTAGCCTGCGAAAAAACAACACTGGATTGTTATGTTCCACGCTGTTTAAAAATATTTTTAAAACATCGATCTGACAGCCTACCTTTTCCAAATACTTCTGTGTGAAAACTGTCTACAATAAACGATTTGTTGTTAAAACGTTCTCATTACACGCAGATGAACTCTCTGATCGGATGTCTGAGTTTGTGTGGGGTGAACCTTTCGTAGAATGCTTGTCTATATCATGGTGCCTGATCAACGGGGTTCACATAACTTTTCCTAGAATGCGTGTCTTTACCATTGTGTATGATCAACGGGGTTCACAGAAGTTCACACACGTAAAGGAGAGAACGTAAACACAAAGATGAGAACGTTATTTTTGCAACAACCTTACGTTAATGAAATACATTTGCAAAAATCGTACGTGCATAATAGACAGTTGTTCTTGCATGTGGTGCAGATATCAACAGATTTAATAATAAATCATGCAATACTTGCTTTTTAGTTCATTTTCTGTAAATATCGTTTTGCAAGTTCAAATAATCATACAAATATAATTAGAGCACTTACTTTTTGTTCATTATATACAATTACTGAAACTACATTTACGATATTACTTCAATTTTTGATGACGTTATTTTGCGCATTTATGTTTGATTAGCTACACTTAAGTTATGGTACTTATGTAATTGTTGATTATTTATTTAATGTGTCTGCACAAGGACAATTGTGCTTTTTCAAATTAAAAACTTACGCCTCTTCAGACATGAACCAGGACCAAACAATAAATCTAGCTCTCTAGGAACAATTTGCCCTCTAAGCGGTTTAACAATAAATCGTCCTGATTCATGATGCCCTGCTGTAAGTACATATGAAAGAGCCATTTATGATACTTGTTTGCCTGGATAATGTGAGTATAGTGAGATATAAATATAGCTGTGAAATGCATATCTCATGATTTAGTTTTACTTCATAAGCTAAATGCTAGGAACCTTATTGTAACACGTTATAGCGATTCGATTCAATAATAACCGTCAAATATTATATGAATAAATGTTTATTCAGGTTAGAGTTATGCATGACCAGGTTAAATAAACCTAGTTAGAATTAACCGATTTAATATTTTACAGCGGATAAAAATAGATATTTTCCAAAAGTGGAATGCTATGTTTTCTCCAGTTCATATAATAAAGTAAGAATGAAAAACGCATCGTGTTTAAGTTGGAAGAAGACATGCCATTCATCCGTACGCTATCATGTTAAACGTATGACCGTCTTACTACTTTCCTCCCCATATTTGTCAGGTCAGTGAAAAATGGTAGTTCATATCTTTACCCGCTTTCGCTTTACAATCATTTTACAGGGATACAAAAGTAAACTTAATGTCAACTAATGAAAAACTATTGTGTGTCGCCTTCGTCACAAAACGTTATGCACTTATTGACTTGTTCAAAGTATAGCACTTACAGTTTTTTATGTCAACAACATAGATAGCTATTTTGCTAGACTGGTTGATAATGAACCGTCCTATGTTATCGTAAAATCATATATCGAAGTAAACTTAACGTATACAAGTGTACATATGTTTAAAAAATTCGAAGTTTCCTTATTATTTGCAACGGGAACAAAGCGTGTTATATATTTGTGTGTCGGACGCGAGGAACGCCAGTTAAGTAAATACTACCGAAACTCAGGACATTTTATCTGAAATGTCTGATTGCGACGTCTGTCGCATGAGTTGCCTAGAGTAATGTTTATTTTGAAAGGCTACACTTTGATTGCACTTTACATCGTGTATTTACATTAACAATTATTTTAAAGAAAGCATTTGCGATTAAAATTATATTTTTTATATCAACATATGTAAAAATTGCAATTGTTAAACTCACAAATGCGATAATAAGCTTCAATGAAATCAAGAACAGAATTAAACGCCCCTTAAAAAACAAAAATTATTCTTTCGAAACACCTTTTTCATTTAGTACGTTGTGCTCGTTACATTTTGTTCTTAAGTGATTGTGATGTTATAACGTTTATTTATTTTAACTCTTTGATTGTTGCGATCCAATAAAATTAACATTATTAACACAATTACCTATACATGAGTAATGCTTGTTTTTCGGAACTGTCTCATTTCTTGATTAACCACTCAAACCATTGCATAACAGTAATTAACAGATACACCAGGTATAACTTATGAGATCTCCTCGATCCCAAGCGTCAAGTAAAAAAACTTGACACAAATAAACTAAAAACGTTTAATAGTTTTTGATAGGTGACCAAGTTTATCTGTCTTACAAAGACACGTATTTTTTAAATGTTTATTGGAAGTATGGTCAAAAGGGAGCTTGATAAAATGATACATTTAGATTTTTCAACGTGCTTACAGAATCGGGATATCCACTTTATAATGACCAGAAATCGGTTTACAAGAGTAATTTAACTGAACTGTTTTAACTGTGTTTCATCTTGTCGTGAAGCACTCAAAATCTTAGCATTGGCACTTTAATCTGTACTAGGTTTACTTTGAGTTATTAATTATAGTAAAGATTATCATACTCTAATGCACATATAGGAGTTTATTTGTTGGTTCATTGATATAAATTAAATGCTCGTACTTTAAGAGATGTGGACATATATAGCTTTTTAATGTTCGCATATTTGCAGTCGCGCTATTTTTTGGAGAACAAAAAAGTTTTTGTGCATGCTTCATGTTGTTATTATGATCATATGTGTCAAACAACTCAAACAACATTTGTAGAAAACATACTTGGAAGAAAAAACAAAACAAATAAAATATTTTACAAACTACAAATTAAAAACCCTACATAAAACTCCAAAATTCAAAATAAATGGCAAGTCCTTTTTGGAGAAAATGAACTAAATTGGAAACACATATTTACCATGCCATATAAAGCAACTATTGAAAGCACACTGAGAAATTTTCAATATAAATACATCCATAGAATTATAGCTACAAATAAATATCTCTATAAATGCAAATTATCTAACTCAAATCTGTGTGACTTCTGCAGTGAAAACATTGAAACTATAGAACATCTTTTTTGGGAGTGCAAACACATCCAGCCTATTTGGAATCAATTAATATCTTTTCTTGAACAACATCAACTAAACATTAAACTATCTTTCTTAAATGTAAGTTTCGGAATTAACTCATTGAAATCAATAGACTGTAATAATATTGTGAATTTTATGGTTATATTGATGAAATATTTTATCTTAAACATGAAGTACAAAAAACAAGTACCCAATTTTAATTGTTTTGTCCATAGTCTTAAACTAAAAATCCAGATTGAGAAAAAAATAGCCCTCAGTAATGACACATTACAAATCTTTGAACAAAAATGGAATCGGATTAAATTTTCATAATGTTTTGTCCACTAATATACATTTCACTCTAATGTTAGTTTATCCCTCTAAAATAGTTTTGTTTAATTTTTTTTTCTCAATCGGACAAGATCATTGTGAATATACAACAAAACACACAAGTCCAGTATGCTTTCTTCCGACTTTATACAACTCATCATTGTTCATAACTATTTCTCTGTTGTTCTTTTCTTTTCTCTCTAAAAAATATATATATATATTAGCATATCTTGTATAACATGTCTGAACTTTATTGCTTTGTACAATCACTGTGTTGTATGCTCATATACATGTTTACATTGTATGTATGATATTGAATATAAAAAAAAATATAAAAAAATAAAATGATCATATGTGTCTTTGATTTCCAGCTTACACAATAAGCATTTTTATATTGGAAGATATAATTTTGCTCCATGAAATATCGTACCCGACAAATCGTTTACTGCTCTTTGTAAGAAACTGTACCACGACGATCTTTATCAGGGCAAACCCATACAAGTATTGGATGAACATGGAAATACGAGTTATCTTTGTTGATTCTCACTACATGGTCGAATGAATACAGGGATGTCATAATTAAATAAGGCTTGACAAATATATGTGAAACATTTATGTCAATACGGTGCAGGCCACGTGATCAATGGTTGGCGCGTATCGTCTTTTTCAAGCAGTCTTAATTTTTACTAAACCTTAAAATATTAACAACAATACCTAATCAAAGTGCAGTAAATGCGGATATATAGTATGAAATATCAACAGATTGACGTTTATTACTAATTAACAAAGTTTACTTGTGTTCGTATGGTTATAAAAAACGAGTTATTAACAAACGGATTACCCCTCCCACTACAAAAACGCGGCCGTGATGGATAGTTGAAAATTTACAATTGTAGAGGTGAGCGCAAAAAACAGCAAAATATCGTTAAACCGATTGAATGAGAGCCTTTTATACAATTATAAGCTAATCTGTATCAACCGTCCATGGGAAAAACACGCAAACGTAAAAACAGTAGTAACAGTAGTAATACATCCAGTAGTAGCAAGGGACAAAACAAAGTTGCAAAAAACAAGTGTAGTTCTGTTGGAACAAAGGATTTAACAAACGGTGTGTTGAGTGAAACGTGCAACGCAAATTTCAGTGTTAGTGACGCTATCCACGGCGCTCATTCCGTGCTATTCAGTGACTCCGGGATGGATAACTCAGTGTTCGTACCAAGCGAAGGGGAGGCCGGAAATGGAGCCGAGGGAAGCACCCTATCACAGGTCAGTCAACCCCCCTACTCAGAGATTATGAGTTTCCTTACATCCATGGAGCAAGTTATGAACAATAAATTTGGAAGTATAAATAAAAAGTTGGGAACACTAGATAAACTTGAGACAAAAGTAAACGGCGTAGAATCTGAACTTTGCAAGCTGTGGAATATTGTGCAAGAAAAAAATAAAATTCAGAGCGAAAAGCTTAACAAGATTGCCGAAAATGTTTCGTCGCTTGAGTTCGCTTTGGCAGAGTCACAAAGCGCCATTTCACAACTGCAGCAAGAAAAGTCCGAATTATCAGAGACCTTAAATTACATGCAAGCGCAGTCAATGCGGAATAATTTAATATTCTCCGGTATCAATAAAAGCCTGTCCGAAAAGCCTGACGATACCGAACGTCTACTGCTCTCATAGTATAAAACCTGAAAATACCCCAGGAAGCTGTCAAGTGTATTAATCTTGAGAGAGTACATCGTATTGGTGTTAGGCAAAGTGGTAACCAACCACATCTTCGTCCAATAGTTGCAAAATTCTCACTGTTCAAGGACAGAGAAAGCGTGCGGAAATCAAGTTGGAACCTTAAAGGAACCAATTTCTACGTCAGTAAGCAATTTCCAAAGGGCGTTGCCGACCGGCGCAGAAGCTTGATGCCCGCCTTCAGGAAAGCACGTGCTGAAGGCAGGAAGGCATGGTTAAGCTACGACAAACTGTACATAGACGGTGTTCCGGTGCGTCCTGACAGTTCCACAAGAAACAACAGCAGCGGTAGCAGAAAGTAGGGACTTCCGGAGGCTAAAATGAAGGTTCTTTCCTGGAACGTTCAAGGACTTACAAATACAAATTAACGATACAGACTTCTTAAACTACATTCGTAAATTTGATAGTATTTTGTGCTTTGAAACATGGGCTAATAACTCAGCTTGTTATGACATTGAGGCTATACATGTAACCTTTTAAGCAGGAAAATTCAGAACAAAAAATCAAAACGCTCTACCCAGTGAGCAAGCCCATATCGGATAGATATCGGAAAAAATGGTCGGAATATCGGCAGATAGGGCGGACGACGAGCCGACGTCTGTCCGATGAAAAATCATTACCCCATCAATTGAGTCTTTTAATGATAGGTGCTATTTGTGTAACTAAATGTTATTGAAATTTCCCAGACACTTGGATGTAATCAGTTTTGTATGTATTTAAAACAAAATCAGAATTAACATCGGTCCCATGTCGGACCGATGTCTCTAAAATGCAGTGAATATATTAATCATAACTATGGTTATCTTATCAGCAAAAAAGTTTATTTTTACCCATTATAAAACACCGTACATTATTTGCGTAGCTAAATGATTGCTAAAAACAAATTTGATACAAACAAATCTGAATTTTGAAAGCACAAGTCCAACCAAATGCACGCGGGAAATTTAGTGTTGTCTTGCCTGATACCAAAAACGCTTGATACAAACGTCTAACGACCCGGAAGACAGGCTTGTTTCAAACAAAGCGAAATTTCATTTTTTAATTCAAATTAACGCTTTTCTAAGCACCTTGGAAGAAGAATCGGGTAATTATATGTTTTTTATTGTTATCCAATGTACTGAATACATCCATGTATATTTTTGTTAACGTCAGTTATATGTAAATTTAAGCTTGAACCTATGCATGCTTTTCTTGCAACGTACTGTAAACGTTTGTAAACGCAATCTAACGGTTAATGTTTTAACGTGAACAATTTTGAATAGGTTTCTCATTTGCAACCATTCCTTGTTCTTTAACGTCAGTTTCAACATGTATTTCTTGTTCAATTCCTTATTCTTTAACGTCATTAGCTACATGCATTTGTTGTTCCATTCATTTTTTATAACACCATATTAGTAATTGTTTTACTTGGATGCTTAGATTGTTTTTAAAGTTTGCATACCACCTCAAATATTTCTGAAGTCCATTGACCTATTGCTTTGAAACTAAGCACACTTGTTTATCATCATGACCTCAATCACTAGACAAGAGAAGATAACTGTGTCATTCATTTGTAGAAATTTGCCCCTTTTTCGACTAAATACTTCTAATACTATCAAGCACTGATAACAGTCCAGCGGGCTGTTTTACTGATAGCTCTTGTTGGCCTATAATTAGTTTGATGGTTATGGAATTTCTATACATCCAGTACCATCTGCTCTTGATAGCTATACTTCTTTTTGTTCATACTGGAGCTGTGCGGCGCAATTTTCCGCAACAATCCAATAATCTAACTGAAATTGTGGTGAAGGATTGGTTAAGGTATGCGAAAGACAGAGATGGAGGCAGACAGAAACCACAGGAGGATAGACAAGATGATAGTGATGATTGATTTTAGTTTCGCCTATACAGATCCATCTGTCCGTCCGTCCATCCCTCACAAATTTGTCCAGACAACTCCTCGGATTTCTTCAAAACCACAGGAATGATTAGTACCAGACCTAGTTGTGCATATTGTCAGGATTTTACGGTTCAGTGAAGCTATGGCCTTTTAAAGATTTTATAAATAAGCTATACCATCCTATTGTTTTTGGTTTAGAATATGTGTAAATTGAGACAAGTGCCATTTAATTAGCACCAGGAAATCCAATCATATGTCTTGTATACAAGTTTATAGAATTATCAAACTGAATTTATCCTACCAGAATAGCCTACAAGTATTTTAACACTTAAGTATTTGCAGTAAGTTTCTTATGTTGTTCCTTTTAGATTAGTACTTTTTAGGAAAAATTTTTGCTTAATGTAATTAAGGAATAAGTTCTCTTCCTATGTCAGTATTGAAATTGCTATATGTTTTTTGAGGTTTGTCATCTTCTTAAAATTCTGGTCATAGAAGTTGAGATTTATTTTTATTCTTTTTATATTGTGTGTATTCATTATGAAATGTGCCAAATTACTTTACAACCTTACCATTCTTCAGTTTGATGTTTTATCATAAATGTATAGTCATCTCTTGTTAGTGCCAAATACGTTTACTTAAAGCTCATGATATTTGTATGATTGTAGTTAACCGTGAACGTCAGTGTTGATTGCATACCATGTTAGTGTTGATTGCATACCATGTTAGTGTTGATTGCATACCATGTCAGTGTTGATTGCATACCGTCCATGCAACTTTATGTATTTTTAGGTTTTCATATTCAAAAAATAAAGGAAAGCTTGTTTAAGGTTTTTATACGACTCAACTTAATTTTTGTTGTCATTAAAGGTATTGCTTAGATATATAGTTGTTTAACACCCTTACCCTTTTTTTGGCAAGAGTATATAACTGTGTCACGACTGTTGCTGAGTTCAGGGAAATAGTTTCTGATTATCCATACCAACCATTATCTATCAACAATTTGTTTTAATTATGTTCCTGTTTTACTTCTAGCATGGAATCTCGATGAAGTTTTATTGTACAACACCTTGTTTTCTGATCAGTTTCAAATATTGCTGTGAAACTTGCAAATTTTGCTACCTTTAAAACTCATCCCTTTAAAGGGATACATATCTAGTGTTTTATTAGTGACGATATTAATATTACTGTTTTCAACTTAAGATCCCACAAAAGTTAACACTTAGGATCCCACAAAAGATACTTTGAAACCTTTCCAAATATTGCTTCGAATCTTTTATTTTATGCACTTGTTCCTCATTACAGCTCCTATCTTAAGGCAAGAACACATATATCTGTAACATAGTTTGACCAAAATTGTAAAGAGTTGTTACTTACAATTTCTACCTTAAGGATGCTGAATTTTGTTACGTTTGTTT
This sequence comes from Dreissena polymorpha, assembly GCF_020536995.1. NCBI lineage: Eukaryota > Metazoa > Mollusca > Bivalvia > Myida > Dreissenidae > Dreissena > Dreissena polymorpha. Next base: position 55,431,183 of record NC_068360.1, on the reverse strand, counting down.
TATACTTTGAATTTGTATTTTTAGTGCACTTTTTCAAAAAGATGCGAGTTCTGTCCAGCTGACAGCTCTTGTTTGTTATTTTCTGTAACTCTTAAAATATGATTTTCAACCTTAAATCTGATATTGTTGTGAAAGGTTGTTTTTTTTTAAAGAATGCTCTTTAGTTGTAAACAATCTTATATACAGTCCTTGTTGTATATACCAGCCATATACAAAGCCTTATTTTTTGTTGCTGAATGATCAGTATTATAAGCATGTCTAGCTGTAGTTCAGGAATAGGAGTTGAATATATTGTGCATATGTTAAAATAAATTCTGTATATCTTTCACTACTATTTTGTTGTGGTTTTATAATATTCTTGTTAATTCCAGAGAACAGCAAGTACATGTATATATATATATATATATATATAGCAGTAGTAAACAATACCAAACCGGTAATGGACCGATGTTTACCCAATATTCAGAATGATATCGATTAGATATCCCTTTTAGTACTGATGCGATATCGGACCGATGTCCAAAAATGTCGAACCATTGACGGATAGACAACTAAAATGATAACTGTCCGATATAGGACCGATGGATAACCGACACGATATCGGACCGACTTGAAACCGATGGGCAAAACGATATTAGTTAAATGTTGTTTACGATATCTATCCGATATATATCATCGGTCCGATGATGGCCCGATATAGTTATGCTGACTGGGTAGTGGCGGAATAGCAATTTATATTAAGCAATCTTTTGCGAAGGGAATTTCTATTGTCAAAAATTATCAGGATGCAATTGTGTGGTTTAAATTAGATAAGCTTTATTTTAATCTAACGGAATACTTTTTTCTGGCTAGTGTTTATATCTGGCCTGAGAATTCCCATATGTATAATATTTTGAATGTTAATTTATTTGATATCTTACACAATGAAATTAATCCATTTCAAACAAATGGTGAAGTTTTTTTAACTGGCGATTTGAACGCTCGAGTAGGAAATAAGAGAGACTTTATTGTGTGTGACAGTTAATCTTTTAAATGACTAATCTTACATACGTGATTCTCAACTTCCACGAAATTCAATGGATTCGCAAACTAACTGTTTTGGTACGAAGCTTCTTTACATGTGCAAATCGCTCTCATTGAGAATAGCTAACGGCAGACTTAGCCATGATAGTTTCGGCGCTTTTATGTTCATGAATTCACGTGGTTCAAGTGTTATTGATCACTTGTTACTACGCGAAGAAAAATTTAATCTTTTAACTCATTTTAATGTTGAATCTCACTCAGAATGGTCATATCATTGCCCTTTGGCATTCAATATCATGTCTAATACTGCTTATCTGGTTAGATCAGCATCGAGAAGAATTTCGACAAAAAAATAATCGCAAATGTACATGTATTTAACAGTATTAGCGATGATTTTGATTGTAATAACGTTGACAGTATTGATTTTTGCGTGGAAAGATTTTTGAAAATATTAAACAAAGCTGGTGAGACTTTATTTTCTAAGACCGTAAATAGTGGGAAATCTAACTCTAAAAATACATTATTTAAGAAAGCAGAGTGGTTTGATAACGACTGCCGTCTAGCTAAATCTGTCTATTTCAAAGCTCTAATTGAATACAATAAAAGCAGATCCGATATAGATAGAATGCTTATGATAAATAAGAAAACATTATACAAACATTCTGTTAAAACGAAACATCAGCAACATAAAAGCAAAAAATTCAAAGTAATCGTAAGTCTTAGACACTCAAAGCCTGGAGCTTTTTGGAATCTGTTAAGTAAAAATAAAACTAGCATAAGTGATTCGTTGTCCATAGATGATTTTTATAATTATTTTTACTCTCTCCAGAACGATTTAAAACACGTAGATCATACCCAAGCAGAACAATTGAGCAGTTTTTATACTTTTAACACTGATAACGGCAGATTTGAAGAACTAGATAGTCCAATTACCACTGACGAAATCGATAAGGCAGTTCATCGGCTTAAACGCAAAAAAATCGTGTGGCTTTGACTATTTGTTGAACGAATGTTTCATCGAAAGTTTATATATAGTATCACCACATCTATTAAAGATATTTAATGCTATATTAAACTCAAGTTATGTTCCTTCAGAATGGTCCAAGGGGTTCATTATGCCTGTTTTTAAAAAGAATGATCATGACGATGTGCATAATTATAGGGGGATAACTATGGTAAGCTGCATGTCCAAACTTTTTACGAGCATTCTTAACAGTCGTTTAAATAGCTGGATTGAAAATAATAACATTTTAAGTGACGCACAATTCGGCTTCCGAAAGGGCCGTTCGACTACTGACGCTATATTTGTACTAAATGCTATTATTCAAAATGTCGAATATTCTAATGGACGTTTGTACTGTTGTTTTATTGATATGAAACGTACATTTGATTCGGTTTATTAAAATGGACTATGTTATAAGCTTTACAACGCAGGTAGTAACGGTAAATTAATAACGCTCATCAAAGACATGTATCATCAAGTTAAATGATGTGTAACAAAGTGTAATCGGATTTGTTTAATTGTGTGATTGGACTCAAACAGGGAGAGGTACTCGCCGGTGCTGTTTTCGCTATTCTGAGATGACCTTGAACTAATTTAAGAAGATGACGTCAATTCTGGACTTTCATATGATGACTTGATATTTATACTTATGCTTTTTGCTGATTATATGGTATTCGGCAAGTCTGTAATTGACCTTCAAAAAAGTATTAACAACCTTAGTGAATATTGCGATCTTTTGGGTCTAGAAGTTAATATCAGCAAAACTAAGGTTATGGTATTTGTAAAAGAGGACCGATTTTTAACAATAAAAAATGGTCATTTAAATGTTAAAAGTTAGATATAGTTGATGACTTCAATTACGTAGGAACAGTTTTTAATTAACGGGTTCATTTTTACTCAACGCTGAATCTCTTTCTGGGAAAGGACGTAAAGCCCAAAATATCTTAATGATTAATTTAAAAAACCTTGATATCAAACCTAGTATTGCTTTTCAACTTTTTGACGCATACGTGGGTGCGACCTTAAATTACGGTTGCGAGATATGGGGATTTGATACGTTTATCGAAATAGAACGTATAATCTAAAATTTTGTAAAAGGCTTCTAGGTATCAAAGCATCTAGCAGCAGCATGGGAGTATATGGGGAACTAGGAAGGTATCCACTTAACATTAACAGAAACGTTCGTATAATAAAATACTGGTGTAAACTTATCCATTCGAATAACATAATCATATCAAAATCGTATGAACGTTACAAAGGTATGAAATTATGTAAAAGCAATTAGCCTATAAATGTGTAGAAGTAATTGGATACCTACGGAGTTTCATACGTATGGGACAACTCCTCTTCTGTCAATCTCGATACCTTCCATATTGTATTTAAGTCAACTATTATACACGTTTTTAAGCAATCCTGGTACAATTCGATTAATAATAGCAACTCATTAATGACATACACATTATTTAAATGCACCTTTGAGTTTGAACCATATCTTGATTATTTGCCGAACAAATTGCGAAAATGTGTTTCCAAATTACGATTATCGTCGCTCAAATTAGCAATCGAAACAGGTAGACATAACAATATAGAGAGATCTCAGCGATTATGCGCAAAATGTCAAGTCAGAGATATTGAAGACGAGTGCCATTTTATCAAGATGCCCAGCATTCAATTCACTGAAAAAAAGAACTAATCAAAGCCTACTATTATAAATGACCAAATTTGTTCAAATTTGTTGAATTAATGGGTACTTCAAACAAAACACAAGTACAGAACATGAGCAAGTTCATATATAGAGCCTTAATGCAGCCCCACCTAGCTAACCTACCCTGGATATTCAAATATAAAATAATTAATTTTCCTTATCTAATAGTTGGGTAAATAAACTCGTCTTGTTAATGTGTAATGACCGTACTATTTTCATCCTCCACATTCGTCTGTACACGTTCTTATTGCATTCCCCTTATTCATCATCTGTATATGTTAGCCTAGCACAACTTAAATATTATTGTTTCATATTTTGAAAATTGTTAAACAAAAATCGATTTGCGTACAATTATTCTTGTTTTTAAATTATCTATGTTGTACAGTTTAATAAATTCCAAATAATTCACGTATAGCCTTAACGCATGTTCCAAATGTACTTATCTTAACAAAGTTGTTAAAATATTAACTAACTAAATTATCTTCATTTTTTCATACCAACTTGCCTTGTATAACGTTTAAATAATTGCACTATGTTTATTGTTTTTTATCCTCCAATATTTTTATTAAAGTTTATAACAAAATTATTGTTTTCATCATCTGTATATGTTAATCTAGCAAAAAAAGGATTTTTTTTGGTTTCTTATTAATATTTGTAAAACAAATCTTTATTGTGGATAACTTATTAGTTAAATTCATGTATGTATGTATATAATCTTTACGCGATTAATATGATATTTAAAAATTCTTATTTGTACTTACGTTGACATTATGCTTTGTAGAACTATTTTGTAAATGACAAAAACTGTAAAGTTACCGTCAATAAAACATTCTGTCTGTCTGTCTGGTAAACAAAATATTGGTGTCAAGAGTGGTTTGTATGTGTACCGGATTATCGCAGGTTCACACATTAGGTTAAAAATTATTTTAATAATTTGTTTAACTGATGTGATAAAAAAACGAAAAATGAAATGTTCTTTTGAAATTAAATAAGGACGTGAAGACGATATGAAGACCAAAAGTTAAAAATTTAAATATGTTCTTCACTTGCTTTAATACTTCGAAGTGTTGTTTTCATTTTGGATAAAAAAAACATAATGTATTAGTAAAACAAATTGTTCACGCTTTCAAAAATATTAATGAAAAAAAATGTTTTATATACAATTTGAAGTTTATTGATTTATATAGTATCTATTTACGACTATTAATATATCTTAATGAATTAATGGAAAAAACGTTCAAAGGTGTTACTTTGAATGCGTCTGGAAAGTAAAATGAACGTCAAATGAAGAAGAACAACACATATATAAACTTAATATTGACATTTGTGCTTAAATAATTGCATTTATTACATTAACTACAATGAAACATGTAATAATGTCAATGTCTCTTAGTATAAATCTGTGATAAAGTTAACATTTAAGAAACAAGGCAAATACGACAATTACACGAACCATTTGACAATTAGTAAGGTTACATATGCATGCGTACATTAATATACAAATTCAACAACAATAACATTTACCTTTGAATAAATAATAATAAGGTTATTATAATCGACTAATCCTTTATAAAGGCAATGCAGTGTTTATGTGTCAAACGTATTGTTAGATACATGTATTCCGAAATGAAATATGTTTATCAGCGGAGCAATACATCTGCTGCGATGTCTGCAAATCATTTAAGGCACGGCATGCGTCTTACCGATGCATTATTAACTGCCAGGATACAACCTCAACATGTATTGATACACACCACTTGTGTTATTTCCATACAATTTGCTTATACTGTCCATCTTCATATCAGATGAAATCTATATACTTATATTTAATATTATTCAGTTCCTGCGCATGAATAATATCATAAAGACATGCCTTGTTGTAATTATGCATGAACGGATGATCGCTTTAATTCATTTAATTACTAGGTTGCTACAAACCTACACAAGTGTTCGGGTTCGCTCATACAGATATTGCGCATTAATAAATGATGTACTATAGATATCAATACCCATATTTTAAGAGGCCTTGCATTTGATCCATTATTATAAATTATCGTATTTAATCTTAATCCCATATTTCTTTTTTATATTTCTGTTAAACGTATCGGCTGTGGCAACGAATGACAGTTCCAACTACTTTCTCCGACTCATCCTTTCATAGCTCTTCATTCGTTTACGTATTAAGAGAAGGAAATGTTAAAAAAAATATAATGCTAAAACATTTTTCCAAAAGCGTTATGACACACGCAGTCAAGTAGACCTAAGCTCCATGTCATGTGCGGTGTAGCTAAAATGAATTGTGTGTAAAGACAACATCCTAAATCATATATTTGCACATTTTAAACGTATTTGCATCCATGTATAATGAAAACAGTGACATGAAAGGCCAATATGGATATCCATAGTTTTACAGATATATTAGATGGGGAATGTCATGAATTGCTTGTTTGTTGTTTGCATTACTCACTCCCATCTTTGAGTATAAACCGTCTTAACAGCCTATATTTTGTAGATGTTAAAGCAACACTCATTCTGTTTCCAAAACAAGTACAAAGTTAAGTTTATTTGATGATACAGTAGGCAATATGCCCATGAGTATACATGAAATGCCACATACAATATTCAAAAAAACAAAGTCACAGGTCATTCGAATCAACGACATCAAAAATATATTGGTACATTGTAAAGCAAAGTAGTGGATAATTTATAAGACAATATACAGCAAGAGGCTGTGCATAAATATATACAAAAGTCCTACCCTAATCATAATATGTATTATACGTATTTCTTATTTCCCATTCTTTAAACATAAACATAGCTACATTTGTAACAATATTGCTATTTTGAGAGATCAATAAATCTATTAACTTTAAAATATTTGGTCTTACGTAATAACATAGTTTTAAATAAGCTTTTCTTACATCAGTATTAATGTACACTCCATAACAAAGCGGAGAGACATTGCATAAAGTACATTTTCTTTCTTCATAAGGAATAGCTATTGGTGTTTGCCATCTACCCCTTTCTACTTTAAGCTTATATGCAGAGACTCTTAATCTAGAGAGAGCCATTCTGTACTCTGGAATATTTACATCACTCAAATAGGATTTAAATTTATAATCGGATATTAGTATGTATGTTGTTGCTCTAGTTGATTCACTCAAATCGGTTTTCCGATTTTGTATAAACATATATGTAACTCTTACTCTAAACAATTTCAAAAATATTTCTACATCCCCATACCCCTTGGTTCAGCCACACATCGTTAAAACCACAATAACCTAATATACTTATTACCATGTAGACCCAAGATTTGTTATTTAATATTGTTTCTTATTCTCGGAACATAATATCATAAACAAGTTTTACATATTTAATATCATGTGTGTTTACTATCTTTAACCAATATCTAATTACATTAATGCTTTGTCTGACGGATAAAGACGTTCTTCCTAGTTCTTCATATTTAAAGTTATTCGGTGTTTGCTTTCGGACTCCTTATAATAATTTGCAATAATTTAAATGTAATCGTTTTTTCTTTATATTTCTCTTTAAACCCCATATTTCGGAACCATTACTTAAAACCGGATAAATTAATTTATCAAATATTTCCAATCTGTGTTGTATTGCAATGTTATAATATTTCGACATATATTGTTTTAATTTATAAATAGCTTTCAAAGATTGTCCACACAGACTATCAAACGTTTTAGAAAAAAAGCCCCCCCCCCCTGAGGAAAAGACAAAACCCAAATATGTAAAGTTATCAACAATTTCTAATACGTTGTTATTATATAGAAATCTCATATTTTGTCTAAGTCTTCCTCCTTTTTAAAAACCATGAATTTAGTTTTTTGTGTATTAACCGTTAACTATCATCGATCAAAGTATTGTTTTAACTAGTCTAATCCTTTCTGTAAACCAGTTTCACTTGTTGAAAAAAAAACAATATCGTCGGCATATAACATTATGAATAATTTTAAGTTGTCTAAATTTATTCCATCATAATTATTTGTCAGCAAATATTCCTTAATGTCATTCAAATACATCGCAAATAAAAATGGAGACAATTATTAACCCTGACGTACCCCGAACAGGCATGTACAACTATCGCTAACCTCATTGTCATATTTTACCCTTGACTTAACAATACTATACATTGAACGGATAATGTTTAATATTTTCCAGCTAATACCTAGCTTTATCAGTTTATACCACAGAATATCTCTTAGGCAAAAAAATAGGTCCGTTTCGGGTCGCCCGACCGTGTCTCCCGAATCGGCGCCGATCCTCAACATTTTATTGGAGTCGCCAAAAATGTGTTATTTATTGTTTTCATTTTCGTTCATATAAGATGTTATATCAAGCAAACAAAGCACATATATACATGTATTTCTTATTACGAGCTTTAGTAGCCTTCCCTTTTAGTACCCCCGCCCCTCCCCCCCACAAAAAAAAATAAATAAAATAAAATAAAATCCCTACCTACCGACCCTGTTTTTTTTCTAAGGAGACCCCAAACGGACGTAATTTTGTTTGGCCTTACTACGTAATCAAATGCTTTTGTAAAATATATAAATGCTACAAATAGTTTCTTTGTCTTATTTAATAAATGCTGTATTACATTATGCAATACAAAAATATTATCTATTGTGCCCATGTTTTGTCTAAATCCTGCCTGAGCCTCAATGTAAATATTATACTTTTCCGCCCAAATTGTTAGCCGGTCATATACAACGTTCGTAAATAATTTGCCTAGTGTACTCAGTAAAGTAATACCCCTGTAGTTATTCGTATTATTAACATCACCTTTCTTATGCAGCGGGACCACATAACCCTTTGACCATGTTTCTGGAAAGTAACCCGAATAAAAAAAAAGTGCAAAGAACTGTCGCGAACATGTCTATCTCACACCCGTACTTAAAAAATTCGTTAAGGAAATTATCTGGACCACCCGATTTACCATTTCTTAGTTTTTTACAACATTTTGTTTTATTTAATGCGTGGTAATTATATTATTCAATTCTTCAGACATTATGTTTAATCCACCCCCCCCCCCTAGATATCTCTCGTTAAAATATAAAATGTCTTCATCTGGTTGAAAAAACACAGAATCGGGATCATTTACTGACTTAAAATAATTTAAAAAAATCATTTGATGACAAAGAACTAGAATTGCCCACAGCCGATCCTTTTAACATTTTCCAATATAACATTGCATTATTTTTCTGGCTAATTCCAATTTATGTGTTTGCAGTTTATCATAATCATATTTTTTATTTGCAACACATTTTTTATAATTTGATCTAGCTGCCACCAGGTCCGTCCTTGTTTCATCGCAAGGATTATTTATGTAATAATAAAGAGAAGTATAATTATAATTCTTTAAATGTTTACACTCATGGTCAAAGTAAACACCATCCTTATTGTGATTTTGGTTACACACATTACTATGTAAGTTTTGTTTAAATATAGGCTTACATACCCCATCTAATATATATGTAAAAGCTTGACCATTTAAATCTAAATCCTCATGTGAGTTTGACAAAAGTATGTTTCAACAATGAGATTCAAAATGTATAATATTTTCTTCCGAACTTAATATAATCATATAATCATCTTTTTTACTATCATCCCATTTATATTTGTATAACAATTTAACAGGATCATCTTTATTTTTGACATCAACAAAAGTATCCAATGTGTACATATTTAAACTAAACGAAATAACATAGTGATCGGACACAATATTAGGATCGTAAATTTCAAAAGTTTTAAACAGTTTAAGAACATCGCGTTTGCACAAAACATAATCGACAACGCTACACCCTTGTGAGTTTACACATGTGAATTTAGCAATGCCTTTATCTGTACCACAGCGGCCGTTTACTATCCTTAAACCTGTCGATAAACAAAAATCTAGTAACATTTTGCTATAATCATTTACTGTTTTATCTTGACTGTTTCTTTCGATTGCATCATCCATTACATAATCATTTTGCAACATGTCTACAATATGTTTATTTTCATATACTGCATAATCTGGCTTAAAGGGACTGTCCAAAAGATTTTGGCATGTATTAAAGCTTGTCATTTACTGCTTTATATTGATAAATTTAAACATTTGAACTAAAAATATCCAGTAAAAAATAAGAATACAAATTTTAAAAAAAGAAGAAAAAACGTTAACCTCGACAGGGCTCGAACCACTGACCCCTAGAGTCATGGACTTATGGAGTAAAATGTCTCCCGACTTTACCACTCGACCATCCACGCTCACGACAAATACTGAGGTACTTTTTAGCTATATAAGCAATCCTCGTAGTTCCCCAAAATATCGATTCATATCGAACGACGCTTTTGACTGTTGGACAGTCCCTTTAATCCCCATCCTCGCATTTAAATTCTCACACAGTATAAAGTTACAATCATTACCATACTCTTGCTCAAAATAAATCATATCATTTGTTAATATGTCAAAGATACTATCATCATTTAGGATTTCTCGACTACTACCTTGAAGCACATTGTATATCAAACAGAGAAAACCTTTGTTCTGCAAACCAAATAAATTACCCTTCAATGTAAGCCACATTATACCATCATTAGTGAATTTCACACATTCAACATAGTTAAATAAACGTTCATATACATATGCTTTTACCCCACCGCTGTCCCTCCTTGTGCCTAATGTTGTTTTTTTTCTATTTAACACACAATTATTAAAACTGGCGACATCATATAAACAATTGCCATTTCCCCAAGTTTCAGTTAATAACAAAATATCGTGTGTACTAAATAACTTTTGAATTTCAGATGTATCTAATTTATTGTAGGATTTCCCTTACAGTCCTTGAATGTTAAACACACAAAACTTGGCCTCTCGTAACGCCTCATCGATGTCGTACTTTCGAGCCGTGTTCTGCCTCGTCGCCTTTAGGCTGTCAATTTTATCGGATCCCACGCTAACTTTCACAGTAGATCTATTTTTAGGATTCGCATACATAGAATACATAGAACATACAGGCGTGAATAGAATGGAGCCGAAGGGGTATATTTTGTAATAAATAGGTATTTGCATCTGTACATAATTTGTTCTGTATTGTTGTGGGAGGCAGATAATCTTACGGATTTCCCAAAGGCACACTTTGGCGTGTCGATACCGGTAGGCCTTTACTAAAAGTAAAATAATGTAATACCATAAAATGGGCTGATATAACATACATTGCAAAGGAATACGTCATTTAATAAACAAATGCACAATCACTATCAATATGTCTAACACAGACGACTTTCGATTGGATATTGATATTTTCATGGGTTTAAATGTCGTGTGCTTTCGACTTTACTTTCTGTATGACTGAACAAATAATGGTTACATGCTAAGATCGTGCCATTAAAATAGACATGAGAACTTAAATGTATTAAATATGTGACTAATATTTCTTATGAACGCTACGAACATACGCATGCAACGTGTTTGTTACATAGAACCACACGTGATTCTTATCAAAAGCAGGTTTGCATTTGAATAGACTATTTTTTTATAATATAAATATTAACATATCTCTCTACATAAAACCACCTTTAACGTAGTCAGCGACTTTGTAACGTAATTAAAACGACCACATTTAACTGATTATGTGTTTATATGATACGGCTTTTAATCCTCATAAAATCATGATGGACGCTAATAAATGTGTTTCAATATATCGACAATGAAACAGAAATCCAAAATTATTCTTTAAAGGTACAGTTTGAAGTGAAAGTGTCTAAGGTATTATGTAACGGTCAATACATGAGTAATTTATGTATTTGCAATCACACGATTCATGATGCTCCTAACACTTAACACCAATAGTATCTAATGGAATGTATTTGACACATGGCCATACCATAAGTAGTGTTATTATTATTAGTATGCGATCTTGTCCTTTCCATATCAAACTAGTCACGTTCGTTCTATATCTAATGCAAACACGCGTCAAGATCAATTTGTATTGTATGATTGCATGCCTGAAATGTAAGCATAATCTGTATTCATGGCCCAGCACTGAGGCCATTAAATCACATTGACATGTGAAATCACACATTTATATTTTTCATGGCAGAAATATAATCCTTTTCATCCTTTTCCTTGATTGAAAATGAAAAAGGATCAATATTTATTTGCAGTATCCAAACGATTGAAATGCGTTATAAACAATGTGTGCCATAAATAAATGCCTCATCCTTCGTTCAGTGACACTATGGAGCGATAAAATTTACTTGCATTTCTTTTACTAACATATTAAAGGCAAACACTGACACAACTCAGCCTATCCAGAATATGTTTAAATTAACAGCAAATAAATATAGTAAGCCTTAAAGTCTTTAAGTAATAAGCAATACACAAACCATCACACGTATTCAAATTAAGAAACTCTCAAGTTATGCATAATATTCACCAAACACTATCAAGGCATACTCACTAAAATAAATTGAAAAAAACGTTATGTCTTTGCTTATTAAATTGTGCAATATTATGGTATACATATTCTTAATGTTTCCGTTGTTACACGGTTAGGGAAACTCTAGACATTAAGGACCAAGGACCAACGTGTACTTAATACTGCAAACAGCAGCGCACTGTGATTACTTTTAATTTCAGTAAGTAATAATGGGCTCAGCAGTGCTAAATACATGTTTTTTACCATTTCAAAATATTTAATTATGAGATCTAACTCCACGTCGTAAAGGTCACAATAAAGAGAACCATGAACCTCTAGAAACTCAAGTAGAAGATGAATCATTGTTTTAATCCCCTTAATTCAAAATTTAAACCAGCTATAAACATAAACATACACACATTAGCTAGGGTCACCGTTTTATAAGGGCCAATACAATGTACTTGATTCAAACCCGATTTGACGGAAAGTAAAGAACCTCATACATACCCCAGAATTCATCAGAAACCAAACTTACGATTATAACAATTTGAGTCAAATGCCAATAGGCAATATAAACATACATGCTAAAATGTGACGCGTTAATAGCATACAAACAACATACTTTAGGTGTTCTAGTGTCGATTGTATTGGAAATATATTAAAAGAAAAAGAGTGTTCATCTATAGAATATACAAACTATTAAGAAACGTGAAGCATCTTAGGATTTGTTTTTAAACACACAATACTTTGAATGATGTTCGAGCTTCAATTGTTTGTAGATGCGATGTATTTCTTAGAGCGTAATTGGTATGTGAACTAACTTTTGGATGCAAGGGTGATTGAATGCAGTTTAGGACAGTTTAGGTCCGTTTGCTCATGGTTTCAAATCATTGCTCATATAAAAGGTCTTCTAATGAAGCTTAACTTGTCCATCCGGATGTCTACCGTTTACAGCTTCTGAACACACACACAATATAAATTGTATACTATTTAAATATTTTCTAATGAATCCTCACAATACAAATACAATTTTTGTAGTTACTGTGAAATAAAGAAAACAATTATATTCCAGAAACTACATTAAGACATTAATTATTGTTTTATCCTCTACTTGAAAAACAGAACCCCAAATATAAACACACACTTATTAAAACAAAGATCATCTTTTCAAAACGGTGAGTGCAAAGCAAAGCGGGTCAAACCGGTTTAAGAGCTATCCGAACCGCTAACCTTATTGACGAAAATAATTGTTAGCCCTGAATAGTATGCCCAGTATGGCAGAGCATCAACGGTTTCATGGAAAGATTGCAGGAAAGACATCCAGGATTAAAGAAGTGTCTTTGTAAAATTGTGAAAAATTATATTATATTTAATTAATTTTGATACCCTTTGTCTTAAGGCTAGACTTCAGTAAAATAGTCAATATATCAGCAGAACATACTATAACAGTAAAGAAGATGTTGTCTGCAACCATGTTGTGTAGCAAACAAATCTCATTCAAGGCCTTATTTCATGAACGCCGATAATTTGTCTTAATACCATACATTAAACCATTTTACTAGGTCAGAACAGATATTAAGTCAGGATAAAGTCAGATTAATAACGACCAAGACAAACCCCGTTTGATGATTGTTGGTTAATCAAAAAACCAGATCATTAACTTGGTATTGCGTTAACATCGATAAATGTTGGTAATATAAGCGGTTATATGAAAAGGAAACGATCAATCGTAGGAAATGTTTTTTTTTTTTTCGCGGAAAAACAATTTCTCTTCTTTTTATGATATTGATCCCACTCAAATTGCATTACTGACGTTATCCAAAATTATGACACGGATCTAACTTGCGGCACGTATATATTTAAATATAGGGATGTATCACATGTTTTTGGTATATTGCAAGACATGGCTTGTCGTTAAAAGGTTTGATGTACAGTCTGCGGGCTGTTACCTTTGTCGTATTGTTCATTTTTCGGGTCGCAATGTGTCTACAATTATTTTTATTTCATTATATTTTATGTTTTGTTGTTACCTTGCTAGTTGTTAAAAAGATATTTAACTGGTTGTTAATTTGCATGTAACAACAGACATACACTGATTTCGTATACACTTACCGTTTTTGTTTCAGTATTTTGTTAAATAGAAGCCAAAATGCTGCGAGCATCCTATCGTATAATGCAACGCTTTGCTGACAGTCTTAATTGATCGTCAGTCGTTTCAATACGTGTATTATCTATATGTAATTGCGATTCCATAACAATAATTTTATATGAACAATGTGTACATGCTGTATGAGTTTTGATATGAAATAAAAAGGTAAATTAAAACTAACGTATTCAACTTCAAATATCAATTGTGCTTACACGAATCCAATTGATTTCTTTTTGATGAAGTATACTGAAGATCAAGACCGATGGATTAAGAACATAACATAATCGACAAGCATACGGGTTATCAACTTTGCTTATGGGTTTTACCATTTATACTAGTTTTCTGTACCCCAAACGGCGCCAAATGTCTAGCATTTAACAAAGCAAACTTGATCCGTTGGTTTATTATTTTGATCGTGAACGTTTAAGATCTTTGATACGAACCAAGTTGTAAAAATATTTTTAATATGTTCTAGTGTCATATCCTCATCTGCATTAATCATTATTCCTTTGAACGGCCGTCTATTCGGGTACATGAGGAACGACGATACATTCTGGTCTGCTGTGTGCTGCCGAAGGTAGTCACACTTTTGAGATGTCCTGTCTTTAATATTTTCTATATTAAATATTATTTCTCTTCATCATCGTCAGCAGCAGCAGCAACTGATCTTATACAATCTCCGAAAGGTGATAATTACAATCAGCGTCATTTTGGTAGATTTTATCATCATAATGAATATTATTTATATAGAGAACGATGTCATACATTTTAAGCGTATTCTGACAGTATTATGCTTCTACTTACGGATCCATGATGAACCCAAGTGAAATTTTAAGATTTCAAATGAGCATCGTATAGTATAAATATTTATATTAACACATCGATAAGGTGTTAATGTTTCATTTTGTTTAACTTATTTTATTCGTTTTTTGTTAAGTCAAATGAGCATATTCCTACCCATATGGGTGAATATACCTCATAATGTCAATTCACTCAGGTTTACTTCCGCACATAAAAGTTCCATATTTCAAATATTAGCTATTGGATTAGTTCACAATTTATTGAAAAATGTTTAGCCGCGTTCTCATAAAACTAGGTTTAATGAATTTGAGTTAAGTATTACCTCAGATAAATCAGGGACAACATTCTCCGCATTCATCCAATTGTTTGTTTAAATTAAGTATCTTCTGAACGAAAATCCAATGTAGGATGACATTAAATTAAACTTTTCCCAGTAGATTTCCCAGAACACGGCTCAAATATCAAGATTATTAACTGTTTAACTGCTTTGTACCATATTTCATAACGTTGAAAATCTATCTGAAGAACACCAAGCAGCTGATAAGTTTAATCAGATGTTACTTGTATATAATCGCTCGGTACATCGGATGATTCATTACCCAGAAAATGTTCCCAATATTACTTTTGAAATAACTAACATGTTTTGTCAAAAATAACGCATTTTAAGTAATACTGTTTTGTTCAATTCCAAGAAAAGCCATATTCATTTACTGTCAAACTATTTTATTGCTACGAGAACACATGAACTAAATAATGCGAAAACGACTTTGATCAATGCGTCTGTTCTTCAACTATTATGCTTTGAAAATTCGAGATAAAAGAGATCTAACAATCTCATAACACTGATATGGCAAGAGATTACTAAATGATTGAATTGTATGGCGCACACAGTTATGTTAAAGATTTGAATCTGATATGGATTCACTTTGAAAAGTAACGTCTTGATTTATACACATGACTAATCTTTAAATTGTATAAAACGCTGCGAACGAAAGGCATATCAAGAACCATGTAGCGTTCGACATTAAAAAAGCATCCTCAATAAGTGCATCGAGTATCACAAGTGATATACTGGACCGCATGCTGATTTAACAGGATGGGAGGGCATTATGCGATGAATACAATTCATAAAGTGAAGATTACCAAAGATACCACAAAGTCTTGTTTCCTTTATTGCCATTATCCAATCCACGCACTTATTTAGTAAATAAGATATTTATTTTCTTCCTTCCATAGCATAAATCATCTCGAGCAGTTAACTTATATCTTTACTGTATGTTGTTCTTTGAAACTATAACAAAACTGCCATATTTTAAGAATTGTCATATGTAACAAAGCATTATCCCTTTCATGAGACGTATTAATTCGTCCATATTTAAGCGTTTACGAACAATATCTCAGAGAACCCGATTATTTGCTGCTTTCAAAGCGCCTGCATAGTAAGTGATATATACTCAATAAAATGGGTTTTGTATAGCTTTTTTATGAAATAAACAGATAAACAATTCGTAGAATATCGCAAACATGTTAACTGGGTGAGTCGCTTTATAAAGTTCATATAACATTTGATTTAAAGTAACATATTTATTCAAAATCAACGAAAATTTCGTACAATTGTTCGTAGAATAAACTTAAACCAATTAAAACTCAGTAGTCCTTATGGCAATTGCCGAAATTTCAACGTCAGATGTGGTCTGGTAAAATAGATGTTTGTAGATTCAAAATGCCCGTTTTTATTTATTGTTTTGCATATCTATTCATACGACACATGAACACTTAAATGGTGTGTGTGTGTGTCGTATGAATAGATATATTCGCTGGAATTAATTGTGGCCACAAATAAATAAAAACGAGCATTTTGTATCTACAAAAATCTATGTAATCATACCACATCTAGCGTTGTAATTTTGGCTATTGCTATTAGGAACACTGCTTGTTAAGGTGTTAACTTTATTTTACGAAATACTTAACGAAATTTTCGTTGATTTTGAGCGTTATAGTGACTTTAATAAAATATAGCATCTTGTGTGCCAATATACAATCAAAGCAACACGAAACAGTTTAAAAAACCATCGTCGATTTTTATTCGGAAAAGTACACAGTCATTGAACTGCGGACTAATTATTTCACTTTAAGTAAATCATGATCGTTATTATACAATAAAATGACACATTTCTCAAAATGTAACGGAGTAATTAGGCTATATTTGTTGTGATATATTTCATGTTCAAGAACACTGACATTAACATTGACTAATATACGAAGGAGATCGATTTTGTTTGACTGATGTTGGCTTGTTGAGTATTTCGGATAAGCGTATACTGTTAAATCACGTGTATAGTTAATTTTACAGCAACATTAAGCAACTAGACGATTTGTTCAATGAAAAATTGCTTAAAATGGTTTAATTTCTTACGTCTTATTTTATTTATTCTCATCAGATGAAACGCAAATATTTTGAACATATTGGCAGATGTTTTTATATATATATATATATATATATATATATATATATATATATATACATATTGTATCAATAATAAAAAACAAGCAGACGACAGCAATTCAGACATGAAATCGATTTCAGTTATGACTTTGCGACATAAGCAATACGTTATACAAGCTTCGTTTTTTACATATATCGCCTTTTGTGGAATAGCATTGACTGAAAAAAATACCAATATTGAATACTGTTAATTATGTCTAGCCTGTTTTGATATGTTCGAATTAACAGCCAAGTTATGTATTACAGCCTGGCGGTAAATCTGTTGCGAGAAACCAAGGCGCTAGTTCGGAATACGTTCATTATCGTTACATGACTTATTGAGAAGGCGTTAGTTGAAACGTCGGGCCTCCAACCGTGGATAGCGGCGGCGCCATGGCATGGATACATCGCCATCAGAAGGAGGTCAATATCGAGGATGTCTACGGGACAAGCCTTTGATTAAATGAAATAATTGGCAACAACATGTCATGTGTGATTAAGCGTTTTTGCAATTTAACGATATGTTTTTTAACGACAATTAATTCTTAAGATGACTTTAAACCATGACACATGTTCCATTATTAATTCATTTTGTATGTTTGATACTTCATTCCAATATGTCATTTAGGCGGAATTTTTAGCCTTCGGGGAACCTGGAAGCATTTAAATAATACAAACGTATTATATAATGAAATACATACGCCCGTTGAAGGTCATTTCAGCATTTTGTCGTCATATCTCAAGAAGTGCTTGTCTGTGTGAGGGCGGCAGTAATGATTTCGTTATTGTATGGGTGTTCTAGCTGGTTTAGAACTCGTTCGATTGCACAGCATGCTTAAGCGTACCTTGATTATCGCTGTTTGTCTTTGTAAAATAGAAGTGGTATTGCGGGGAGTTTACTGTATGTTACACTGGACAACCTACGATGCGCCATGCCGACATTTTATTAGAAATAAATTGCGTATAGACAACGATCTCAATAAAAACTATGTCGACCGAAAATAACTACAGTATGCTGTAACGAGACGCGTGCATATAATTCTACATACATAATTATGAAGTTTTTGTGTTCGAATAAGTATATACATTTTTAAAAGTTATTAAACCATAAATGTCACACAAGCCAGATGCTAAAATATCGAAGACTTGACACATAGCATAAACGAGCTGTACTTCCTACACCATCTGAAGATTAAACTATGACGAAATTATATATATATATATATATATATATATATATATATATATATATATATATATATATATATATATATATATATATATATATATATATATATATATATTTATTTATTTATTTATTTATTTATTTATTTATTTATATGTGTGTATTTGATATTGACGGGTGTGTCTTCATGTACTATTATTGATATTTCCATAGCCTCGAACATAGCTCTACATTATAATTAGATAATAATTAAACGGCAACACTGTCAGCTGAATGCTGGGTTGATCAATTTGATATTATTATAAAATCACATAATTGCGTCTGAAACACAAAAAAAGCCACCCCAACTGGAATAATGTAAATAATTGTATTAATCTTAAGAAGCATGATGCCATTTGTATACAGAAATGTGTGCATTGTTGTTTTGTTTTTTATCAAGAAGGATGTGCTTCATTTCTGATAAATAAATCAAATTAAGCATCAGGTGCATATGTATTGGATGACATTTTAAGACAATGGAAAATTAACATGAGAAATGTGTTGTAAAATAAATGTGTTGTGTTACATTTGATCGACGCAGATTGTCTTTTAGTTTCTTATAGTTGACATCTCATGAGTTTTGTTATTGCAAATAGTTAAATATAATACACTGTATATGAGACCAATCTACCTTGTTTAGCTGATACCGAACATAATCAACTTTATATGAACATCGAAACCTTGTCAGAGTGAAATGTTGACATGTGTTGCTAATGTGATAGTTAATTAAATTGATATGTAATTAAATCAGCCATTATTTATACGGTAATGTACAAACTGTTTTATAAAGTTATAGCGGCGCCTGTATGTGTCGTTTATTGTGTTCAAGGAAAAATGTTCAAAATACAAATGGTTTTATTAATAATCATCATTCCATATCGTTTAACTTATTTAGCTCTTGTTGAAAGCAAGATTGGACGTAATACGTCCGGGTTTTATACCCCAGCGTATGCACATGGTTTATTTGTTTTATAATTATTTAATTTCAAAATAGTAAGGCTAATAAGTTAACTAATTTAATTGCATGTTTTAATAAAAAGAACATCTGTTATCGAGTCCCTCAAAGACATAACTAAAGCAAAAACAGACGTAAAACGAAAAAAAATATTTCACATGAAAATATTTAAGTTTATTTTTTGTATCTATAAACTTAAAATATCGAATAATGAACCAGATTTAGCAATACATAGATATACCGATGCTATAATTTGTCTTGAAATTCAGCAACATAAACATATGACGTTGTGTTTGAAACATACCATGCAAATGCATCTATGAATCCAAAGAGCTATAACGGTTATAATGAAAGAACGTATACATGAAACTAATTTTTAAGACACTACGAAGACGATGTCAGTAAAGTTTGCTTCTGTGACTTCCGTGCAGTGAAGGAAGATACGTATATTATGTATTGGTTATTCTGTTTTCTGATTATCATGAGTATTGCTTGTTTCAAAGCAAAGGCCTCCTCGATAAGAAGATATCGATTATTTTAATGAACATTAAAAACATTTTAATGAACATTAAAGACAAAACGACTCAAAGTCATTGAAACATGTGCATCATAGTTAAGACATCACGATAAAATAATTATGGTAAAGTTTGCGCTTATCACGAAATTTAACACGCAAAATGAGTCGATGCACAACGTTTGCGAACACATATAAACATTGTTCGAATCAAATATCCTAAAAACGTTGATATGTTTGGATGCAAAACGCATACGTGTTGTTAATATTAAGAGCAAAAATACTATGTTCGACGAATTAACGATTTATTAAAACTAATAATATCTTGTCAGTAATGAAAGATACCCTATTAAGCTTTTCTAAGTAAAATGAATTTATGATTTCTGTCTTTTGGGGCACCTTAAACGTAAGTTGTGCCAAAAATACACACACAATTTACCAGTCTGCCAATAAGCATATTGCGTGTTCTCGTCAAATAGTGAAATGAATTTGTTTCATGTGTTTGGAATACAAGCCTTACTAGCAATCTCTTAGAAATTATTCCAGTTCTCTACGTAGCAATCGGGCTGTGTAATAAAATTTCACGATGTGCTTCCATTTCTGGAATTGGGCACGAATTATCATCGGACTATGCATCACGTTGTAATTGAATGGCATTCGCCCATGTTATTTGAGGAATGGGATTCATCGTTAAATGTTTCGGTTTCCAACCAACGTTAAAACAGACAGCACAAGCATAAGGTATGTGATTAACTGAAACATTACAGGAAGATTTGGGAACATCATTTAAATCGTTTTCGCATCTATTAAAGTCATACACTAATATATAAGGTATTCTGCATATAACATAGATCTTTTTAATTACCTTCGGTGAAAATGCGATTTTGCACAAAACATAATTAGATTTGCTAGAACCTTTTCGAAGTGTACAGGTATATTATGACAGTTGTATAAGACCTGTGTTAATATCGTATAATGCTTGTAATTACTAATAGTACAGTCGACCAATTTATGTTATGCTTTCTGGTGGATTATAGAGAAATATCAGTGAAATAAAACTGGTATTTCACTGTTTGAAACAGTGAAAAATAACAGTGAAAAAATATCGATATTCTTCACTGTTTTACTGTGAAATTACGTCATTTTTTCGACGAAATGGCGTCATAAATCCAGCCAAATTATCCAGTTTAATATTTTATAATGTAGATAAACAGTGTAAAAAGCATTAAATAAAAAGAAAATGTATTGGATTCCATGGAATATCAATTTTAATTCACTCGTGATCATATAAAATATATATTTTCACTCGTGGCTGCGCCACTCGTGAAAATGGTATTTTATATGATCAATTGTGAAATAAATCGATATTCCATCAAATCAAACAAATATCCTCTATGTATTTCAAACTATATTTGAATTGTTTGTACAAAGTTGGAAATAGTATTTGCACTGCAATAATATTCAAAAAAGTACTTAAAGTAAACCAATGCTGTGACATATTTTGATAATATATCTATTCAAATCTAGGTTCACAATCTATGCTAATCAAACGTCAGTTGAAGAAACAAGTCATTGACAATTGCCAATCAAAACGGTCATACAATACTTCACAGTTATTCAAATGAATATATGGCTTTTACAAACCAACACGGCTAGGGTTATACCAGTGCTTACAATTTTTGTTAATACCACATGTTTTATATACTTATTCATCCATGTAGGAATTTGTGTTAGCCTTTGGATCGGCCTGTACGCATTTGAGATTTTTCCAATTTATAAATGCAACATTTCTTTAAATGAAAAAGCATTTGGTCATAAATAATGCGATTTCAAATTTTAATATCGACATTATAGTTTTTTGAATAAATGTCGCACCATATGTTCAATTTAAATATTTATATTTTAACAAACAACTTTGCAATTTAAATAATAATTTCAAAACAGCCATGAATAAAGGAAACAATCAAACCTTAAGACAATGGCATAAATAAGATAAATCGTTGTGAATCACATCATTATAACAAAATTATAAAGTATGTGTTTATAATATATATTCAATTTAGTTAAGGGAAGTGTGATTTTTAAATGACGGTTGGAGTGTTATGAATGCAAACGACGTTGCCGGCATGATAGTGTTTACTGATTCCACATGTCAAGTGAGAGATTAAGTACTAAACCGGTAGTTGTGTTACTAAAGAAAAGTCCGATTTTACATTTTGAGATAACATTATACAATCCGGAAATCTATACGGCTTCATGCACAATGGTCGTTATATTATTATCGTGTAGTTTATTATATGAACACTTTGGATGAAGTGTACTGTGTTAGTACGCGAAGTTGATTCGTTTATTTATTTTTTAACTGGAACACATTGTAAATGTGTTTCTAGATTTTTCAATTGTAGCAAAACTTTCAACTGTGTGAATCGAGTGCAGATTGAAACATAATATGTTATACGTTTCTTATTGTAAGACGTAAGCATATTTCTTGTTATGAGTTGATGGATTCGTTACTTTTATACCAATATAATTTCACACTGGGCATGACATTTATATCGCAAACAAATTAGATACGTGTAAGATCACATTGATGTAATATTTAATAATGTTGCGATATTGATGTTGAACCATCACATATTGCTCGTATTGATCCAATAAGATAATTTTGCATAAGTCAAGTATTTATACTGATTGCTAATACATTTAGCGTGTACAACTTCTTAAAGTGATATTATTGGAATATAACTGTTAATCGGTGTCTATCGCAACCGTTGTTAATTTTTGGTGTTTTCACTACATATATAGATGATATTTGTTGGATTGGATGGAATATTGATTTTATTTCACGAGTGATCATATAAAATAATATTTTAACCAGTGGCGCAGCCACGAGTGAATCGAATCCAACAAATATTATTTTTATTTTTTGCATTTTGTTCACCGTTTATTTACATTGTCAAAGAGTTTAACTGGATAATTTCGCTGGATTGATGACGTAATTTCGTAAAACAATGACGTCATTTCACAGTAAAACAGTGAAAAATATCGATATTTTTCACTGTTATTTTTCACTGTTTAAAACAGTGGAATACCAGTTTTATTTCACTGATATTTCTCTATAAACCACCAGAAAGCATAAAATAAACACTTACATTTGTTAATGCAGCATCATCATACTAAAACAATATACCAGAAAGAGAAAAATAATGTATTTGTATATCAACCGTACTTTCGTTTTGACAACTGACGACATAAATGATTCGATTAACGACGCGAATCTAAATTTAGTTTTAGTGCAGATTCGTGCATATGACACACAGACACTATTTTGTTTTACGAATCATTTCGGCTTAGAGGACTGTTCAGTCATGTAAAATATCGAATATAATATTTATTTTTTACTAACAACTGGTAGCAAGATGAGTTGCTGATAATTGGTCAGTAACCACATTTTTACAAACTCTTTTGATATGTTAATTGTGTTCAGCTCAATTCAACATTGAACAATGCCCATAATATCACTTGAATATTGAAAATACAAACTTAAGCGCACAAATAACACTTGTTTATGGTAAGAGACTGTAGATTGTGAGCACAAACTATTTCAATTTATTTTACAAATATTCATTTAATTGTTGTTTTATTGCTGATCAAGTGACAGCTTCTTTGTATAAGCGATTGTAACACTACTTTATATCCTGATAATGTATCTTGGTGTCCTATTATCCATATTGTTCTGTTGCATGTAACATACTTAAGTTAAACCTCTGACACGATATAGCACTCTCAAAGAACTTGATTACGGTTCCCATTTTAACATTATGATAAATGGTGCTCACAAACCGCATGTTTAATCTTAAAACGGGAACACAAGCTTAAAGGCGCAGACATACTTTATTGTTTAATCTTCATTCACTTGTGTATATATATATATATATATATATATATATATATATATATATATATATATATATATATATATTATTTTAGGCAGGTGAAACAGTGTGTTAACCATTGTATGCCACCCCAATGCGGTGAAAGCTCAACGTTTTGTTAAGTGAAAATTATACTTGAATATATATTTATACTTTCCAACCATTTTAAATTCCGTATAGTACGTATAGAATCAACCTCTCAAAAGTTCTAAAAAATGTATAAACATAGTTTGTCACTACAGAAATCTATATATAGATATGTATATATCTAAATGTGTATATACGGAACACTACTATGGACAGAAACAGATCAGACCCCATATACAAACTAAGTGAAGCAAATTATTAAATAGTATTAATGTACCTTAAATGTTGAATAAAGAGAGAAAAAATATCCCCGTATTTGAATGGCTTCACAACACGAAAATTTTAGTTGATGAATTCGTATCGTACAGTACTAAACACATTATAAAATAGGTGACCATGCGGGTATATGTGTATCAGTTATTCTGTAATGAATTCACAGCAAAAAGAACGATTTTAAGAGTAGAAAATGGTACCAAACAGGGACATGGACACATATCGGTTACGTTCTGATACTATTCTAAACAAAGGATTTGCAAGCTTATATTTATGATGAACTCATATTATCCCTTTTAATGAAAGCATAATTTACTTGCGTATACACGACCAGGAAAAAACACCTTCATGAATGCTAGTTATGCAGCGGCTAACTCTTTATTGTACAGAGACTATCTATTATCAGTCAGTGTGTGTTATGTAACTTCCCTTTCATGCAACCAAACATCTTTCACAACTGGATCAAGTGTTGAACTATCAATCAACGGTATCGTACACGCACGTGTGCGAATGAATCATTGACAGCTTGCTCAATAGATGTAAATCGGATAAACAACAAATAACATGTAAATGAACCTTTACAATTGAGTATCTATAATTAGCGGAATTGTATAATACACTCATTTGTATTTAATGGATGTTCAGTCTGATGTTGCGTGACTTCAATAATAATAATTGCACACGCACGATAGCTGTCGCATACAAGATAACAACTGAAGTGGGCCATCATTTACAGCAGGATATTGGTATACTGAACTTGTAACTGTACATGGCAATCATTATACATTGCTTGTTACCAAGAGTGAATTGACACCAAATAGCATATTCGAAGAGTAATAGAAATGAAATTCAAATCGACATTCATTTCAGAAATGGAATCAATGTTCGGGATAGTATTTGCGATCCATTCTTTTTTATTTTTCTCAATAACAATCACACAGTCCACATATTCTAGTAAATATGTTTTGAAACCAAGTAATAATGATTGCACTCTGAACTCCGAAGGTTGTATATGAAACTTGTTTCGTTGTAAAATATACAAGTGTTATGACAAGAAATCAAATGCAATTGAGCGAAGGTTATTTATAAAAAACCAAATAAGATGATCGATTTCGCATATATTTGATGGTACTGTAATACTACGAATACGATAAATATAGAATTAAAAAAATAAAAAATATAATATAGCATTATTATTATTTGACTCTATACTAAGATTACATTTGTTGAATCAGATGACATTGAACGATTCAATGTAAAAAGGCGGTTGTGTCTTGTCTGCGTAAGAATACTTGGTAGGCGGATGTTAATAATACAACGATACTTAATACGAGTTGTACAAATAAAAGCAAGCTTAATTTATTTTTGATACTATTGTGTATTTTTACTTTAATTATACATAACTTTGCTATTCATCAATTATTACTTTATCTATGGTAATATGTGTTTAGTAGGTACTAATCAGTATTGATGGTTCACGAAGAAAAATCTGGATTTCCGACATATCTTAAGCTTTTCGCATCTTGAAATAATAGTTTAAAAAATGCATGCCATAATAGTTTATTTGTTTGCGCCTAAAATATTTGCCCAATTTATCTAGGAGTAGACTCAACCCATTGTACGTCGATAATCCAAACTGAGTAGGATAATTTAAACTGAAGAAACAAATATTGACAGAAATAAAGATTCAGTCATTTATTTCAAAAAACATGTTTATTAATGTTTAGTTGTGACATGATAAACGTTTCTTTTTTATAAAATGTTATTTGCCGGATACAATGCGCTAATAAACCCATAACAATTAAAAACAATTGCGTCAAAATAAAAAATGAATATGTTTGAAAATCTTGAGAAAGTAAATGAAATTGTCGAAAGGTTAAGGCCAAAAACATTTGTAATCAAATGTTTTTAATGTTTTAATGCTTGGACTTAAATGTATTTACCTTTCATGTATGTATGTAAAGAAAAGTATTTGCGTAAATGCTCGAAAACGCAATATATTCGTTTGTGTTTGGCACAAAAATATTCAAATTGGATAATGACCTAACTAGTGTATGGATTATTTCAAATTAACATCAAGAAGTCGATGGATAATTACCAAATTGCCAGATGTCTATATGTCAGTTTGGATTTATCCATAAAGTTTTATACCCGTCCTACAAACACATGATTTTGACACAGAAACACACTAGGTGTTAAAAGGAAAATATTAAAGGATATTCCTGATATAATTTGGCATATCTCTGTTACAGTTTCGTTCGATCTTTTGTCAATTAACGTGTAAATAATTCAACGCATTTCATGTAAATAAGCATTTTTCGAAGACAAATTTCTCGTTTTTACTAGAAAACTATTAAATCATTGCAAAATTCAAAACGCCTGTGTGTGTCAGACATTCACTATCACATGTGTACAAAAATTACGTCATTGTTGTTACAAAATTAGCAGAAATGATAAAATAGTCATCTTCCTTTCAGTTTCAGTTTCAGTTTCTGTTTCGGCCGACATTCTTTTCTTCAGCTTGTTTGAATTATCCAACTGAGTTTGGATTATCGACGTACAGGGTGTGAAACTCCGACAATTTACTTTGCAAAATGAAGACATATATGGATACGATGCATTGTATAGAAGACACATAGACATTTAAAAAAAAAACAATAAATACATATATACAAATTTAACGAAGGAAATTGAGTTTTTTTACCTTAATACTATCAATCTACATTGCGTTATATATTATTGTGGGTTATTTAAGTCATTCGATCGCAGATAAAGTCAACGTATTAAAATAAGAACTACAACTTAAACTGCAATGCACGGTTCATCATTTTTTGGCAGTATGTAAGGAACAATTATGCTTTGATTTTATATGTACATTGCACGTTTATATATAACACTTTATGCAGCGTTATGTTCGAGGTATTGCAAAATTAGTATTCAATTCAAAAAGCTGTAACACGACCTCTTCACTCTGAAAACAGGAAATAATCATGCAATAACCGGTCATCAGATAAAATGAGTATACACATTTTCGTTATGCTATGTTAAGCATGTCTTAAGCTATTGTGTGTTTGCGAACGATCAGTCAAACACGTGATTTGATATATGAAAAGCAAATAACACAAAAAAGCTCAAGTATAATAGTTTCCTTGACTATAAGTTTGTAGTGTTTAAATGACGACAGTGTATATTTTTTTATCTGATGGAAAGTAAAAAGTTATGCATGCAGGTTTCAAGAGAAGATATACAGATTTGATTTGTTATCCCTGGATATAATTTTCGGAATATTGGGATAATATATGGGCATATGCAGGGTACACACTATAAAGTCGTTAGAAACAGGCGAATACACACGTGTTTATTTGTTTCACTGACGAACATCGCATATGCAAAATGTGCCACAGAAACGGAATGTTCTCTCGGAACAATCTGGCCAAAATGTACATTCATCTAATATAACAGTTCAACAGTTTGTATATGTATTGAGTATTCGGAACTTTAGCGTTACCTTACCGGTATAAATATACATCATTAATATATGACGTCTTATTTTGTTAATGCCTTGAAATATATAAAACGCATGTCATGAGTGTATAAAACACTATACAATATAGTTATACTATAGACGAGATATTTACGAATAAGCATAACCGTGGTTTGCAAATGGGCATATTAAAAATCAACATAATTGCATTCATTAGAAAAACGTACAAATAACGTGTCAGCATATTATTCAATTATTTCAGTGAAAGATTTTCATCAAGCATGATTAGAGCGTTGATAATGTCACTTACAATGGTTACCCGAATTTGCAAGTAGATAGTTTTTCTTAAAATAGGGAACACATGCCTGTTGAATGTTTTAACACATGTCACGTTATCTAAGGATTTCCATGATATATGTAGGTATTGAATTAGTTTCATGGATAGCATCAGGCAGCCATGAAATAAAGTCATCGTGGCGCAATAGTTTAAGTGTCCTCCTAGCGATCGGGAGGTCACCGGTTTAATCCCCAATGCGGGTGTATTCTTTAGATCTCCTGCAAATACACGAAGTACTTGGCTTTACCCAGGAAACAGATTCGATAGCGTTTCAATAAGCCTAAGCCGTTCGATGCAATATAGCTCAGGTTAATAGGTTTTCACTAGGGATTGGAACGAATACTGAAAATAATAATTGAATATTTGTTTGTCATTATTTAAATATTTTCGAATATTCGATTTCTTAACATTATATTTAAATGTCCGAAATTGTGACAGTCCGGAGCAACGTACTATTCCTGATGTCCACAAATACCACCATAAATCGTATCATATGTGCAGCTTTAAAAAAATTAATAAAGTATTATTATTTTTTTAAAGATCATTAATTAATATTATGTTCTTCTTTTTAAATGCATACTGTTTATTGTCATAAGATATGCGATATTTCCGGAAAACACGTTATTGTTTGTCTAATTTATTTCAATACATTTTAACATTTTAAACAAACATGTCATACGTCCCGATTTCGGTGGAGTGGGTCTCGCTTTTGGGGTATTGTGTCCGACTTCCTTATATAAGACAATTTTTCCCGACATTCATAAAGTACGACGCCCGTTCTATAAATTAACAATAAATTTTGCTATTCAATGTATGTCGGGCTTAAACGTACCCTCGCTAATCCCTTTATTGTCAACTATTAAAATCAACGTCTACTACTCGAGTGCATCAGTGTTGTTTTTTACACATTATCAGCGATATATCTAAAAATTATTGATTTTATCAAGCATTCACACCACGGTGTTTTTATAACAAGGGTCGCTTATTGATATTGATAGATATGCCGTACTGAAATACAAGCCAACTGCGGTCCAATCAAATCCCAAGATACTGTCAAAATACAGATTAGTTTAAACCTATTTATTTTAGCTCGATTCCGTCGAAAGCCTTAGGCTTATATAAACGCTCTCGAGTCCGTTTCCTGGGCCTAGAACCAGTACTTGGTGTCTTTGGGGGAATCTAAAGAACGCTCCCACGGTGGGGATCGAACCCGTGACCTCTCGGTCGCAAGGCGGACACCATATCCATTACACCACGGCGACCTTAATACAGATTGTATATTACACAATTTAATGCGTATCCATACACATAGATGTGTAGCATAAATTTATTTTCATTTTCGACTGATTTTCATAACCTTTTTAACAGTTTATTTGCCTAAAAAAAGAATATTCGAGTATGAACTTTGCATTCCAATATTCGGGCGATGTTCGAATATTCGAATATGCTGATATTCGATCACATGAGACAGACAGACAGACAAAGAGACAGACAGACAGACAGACAGACAGACAGACAGACAGACGGACGGACGGACGGACGGACGGACGGACGGACGGACGGACGGACGGACGGACGGACAGACAGACAGACAGACAGACAGACAGACAGACAGACAGACAGACAGACAGACAGACAGACAGACAGACAGACAGACAGACAGACAGACAGACAGACAGACAGACAGACAGACAGACAGACAGACAGACAGACAGACAGACAGACAGACAGACAGACAGACAGACAGACAGACAGACAGACAGACAGACAGACAGACAGACAGACAGACGGACAGGCAGGCAGGCAGGCAGGCAGGCAGAAGGCAGGCAGGCCGGCAGGCAGGCAGACAAACACAAAGACAGACAGAAAGACAGAAATAAATACAGACAGACAGGCAGACTGACAGACAGATGGCCACACAGACGGACAGACAGACTGACAGACAGGCAGGCAGGTAGACAAACACATAGACAAACAGACAGACAGACAGAATGACAGAAATCAACACAGACAGACATACAGACTGACAGACAGACGGACACACAGAAGGACGGACAGACAGACAGACAGGCAGACAGGCAGACAGACAGGCAGACAGGCAGACGGACGGACTAATGGACGGGCATACATATAAAAAGACATACCGACAGACAGAATAGACAGACAAACAGATTAGACAACACAGACAGAAAGATATACAATCAGACAGAAAGACATACAATTAGACATACAGACAGACATACAGACAGACAGACAGACAGACAGACAGACATACAGACAGACAGACAGACAGACAGACAGACAGACAGACAGACAGACAGACAGACAGACAGACAGACAGACAGACAGACAGACAGACAGACAGACAGACAGACAGACAGACAGATAGACAGACAGACAGGCAGGAAGGCAGGCAGGAAGACAGGCAGGCAGGCAGGCAGACAGGCAGGCAGGCAGGCAGACAAACACAAAGACAGACAGAAATACAGAGATAAATACAGACAGACAGACATACTGACAGACAGACGGACACACACACGGACAGACGGACAGACAGACAGGCAGGCAGGTAGACAAACACATAGACAAACAGAAAGACAGACAGAAATAAATACAGACAGACATACAGACTGACAGACAGACGGTCGGACTAACGGACGGACAACATATAAACAGACAGACCGACAGACAGAATAGACAGACAAACAGATAAGACAACACAGACAGAAAGACATACAATTAGACAGACAGACAGACAGACAGACAGACAGAAAGACATACAATCAGACAGACAGACAGACAGACACAAAGACAAACAGAAAGACAGAAATAAATACAGACATACAGACAGACAGACAGACACACACACAGACAGGCAGGCAGGCAGGCAGTCAGACAGGCAGACAGACAGACATACAGATAGGCAGACAGACACACAAACACTTTATTCAGATTTATACAAAAAGTTCATCGTCTTAAGAAACAAATATGCACATATTTTTCTGTAACGTTACTACGAATAACAACACAGCATTATATAACATAACTAGTCGATTGAAATACAGAGATAGATACAAACAAGAATGTAAGCTTATGTTTGAGTTATTTTACCCAGACTGAGTGTTCAATTTATAGGAATATTAAACATAACCTTATCGTAAAACATAGCACAGACAAATAGTTATATAACATGCCATTATCAATATGTTCATTTTGTTCAAATAGAAAATAATAGACGAAACACTGTTCAACGTGTTCCCGATGTAGTACCAATATAAA
This sequence comes from Dreissena polymorpha, assembly GCF_020536995.1. Lineage (NCBI taxonomy): Eukaryota > Metazoa > Mollusca > Bivalvia > Myida > Dreissenidae > Dreissena > Dreissena polymorpha. The sequence goes on along the minus strand of NC_068360.1, from coordinate 55,399,499 downwards.
CTGCATACACAATCAAACATGCATAGTGTAGTGCAAATAAAATCAATATTTAACTGTATGGACAGATGACTCTGATGACACTTGATTGTGTATTTAAATGGTTGCATGTTCAACACTGTATAATAATATAAAACAATAACATAGAATACCATTTAACACAGCCAACTAATACAATATAATTATTATGTCGCATTGTACAACCCTTTGTAACAGTTATTACATAACAACATTACGTGTGTGCTCATTGAACTGTTACCCTTTCGGTTAGCATAAAGCCGAATCATCCACAACTGGGGCATGGATCATCATATGTATGCCATCAGACCAATGACAGTGTGACCTATTTCAATGTTGAAGAAGTCCTACTAAGGTTAATATATATTTCACCGAGTGTTGTTAGAGGACTAATGCCTTGTCTACTGATTGCCGGTTCAGATTATGTTTGTGGTATATGTGTTATCACACGCTATACTGTATGGCGAGAAGCCAACCGAATGTGTTCATCATTTAGTTTAATTATAGACAGAGATAAATATCTAAGTGAAACGGTTTAAAATAGTGTTCCTTGTGTTTTTTTGGTTCTAAAAGAAGTGTATATATATCATTTAGGGATACAATTCCCAAACGTTAGTAGGCAATGAATTCAAAATTGTGTTGTTGACCGATGCTGAAAAGTGCACTTAATTATTTAAGCACATACATTAACAACATATTGTGTAACTACCTTATATATCCGACGAGGACCACACATGTTTACAGCGAAAAAAGAACATCAACACGAATTGACATGTCATAAAGCATAGCCTCACTGATATATGTATGTAAATGCAAACATAACCTCGTCTCAAGTACAATAAGCATATTTGTTTCATGTACTCAAAAATAGGATGTGCACCCAAACAAATGCAGTCACATGATATTTTTATTTATGTTAAAAACATATATTGTATCGGAACATGTTCTTAAGTTTGATTACAGTAATATTTTAAAATTTGATTTAAGTGAGCAACAATCTAGCAATATTCTGACCGATACATGAACATGATCATAGAATAAAACTTAATAAAATACGTCGGCTGATATAAGTTGGATCGTTCGGAATGTTTGAGGGTAATACGGTTTCCAACGCGACATCACTATATAACTTCAATACTATTGTCACCAATGACATTTGTTTTTAATTTATTCTCCAACCCCGCAAACACGCAAACACAAACTTATAACACGTCATAATTTCCGTAGCATTGCGTTTATGAGCTACACACGGCAAAACGATAAAGCCAAATAAAACAATCATATCGTGAGACTATAATGTTTTATGTGTATTTAACAGTGCTTGCATTAGGAAACATGATATGTCCAAACCACACGTCGTGGTATCCTAATTAAAGACACGTGCACAGGAATACTGCTTTCTGTTTGACATACAATCCTGCAATCATAACTAATGTTTACATTAAAGCCACACACCTTGAAATGAAAAACATGGCATAGTAAATTTAAGTTTAAATAAGAAGATATTACATATATGCCAATTAGAATATATCTGGCAGTTACAAGGTAGAAACCCGTCTTTATGCGCTTTAAAACTTAAAAATAATCGCGTTTGTCGAAATGGACGTTAACGTCTAGAAATCGTACTTTCGGTTTTAAAAGCGGTACCTTTGAAAAATAATAAAATACTTGATACATGTAACTAGGCTATATATTGAATTTTGTCTATGCCAATTAGAATATATCTGGTGGTTAGAAGATAGAAATCCGTCTTTTTTGCGCTTTAAAAATTAAAATAATCGCGTTTTTCGAAATAGACGTATACGTAAAGAAATCCTACTTTTGGGTTTAAAATTATAAAAATTATACTATAATTATAAAACAAAAACACTTGCTTACAAGGCTATAGATTTAATGACAACTGTGAACACTTTCAAATTGCATCAATATTTATTTAATTGATGTGAAAGCCAATTTACATTCAAAAATATGCTATGAACCTTTACAGAGCTTACACATGATAAATGCCCTTATTAAATAAGTTTGAATTTGGTTGCATAGAACTCGGCAGATCGCATATTTATCAGAATGAATTTATATGAATATATGAATGGAATAAAAAATGATTCAAACCATATTTCTAAAATGCTGTTTGATGTCGTTCTTGCTAATGCTATTACTTATAAGGATTTATGCAAATCCCTGACGGTTATGCATTTGTCCAAGTATACTTTATTGCTAGTATGTAAATAACTAAAAAAACTGAGCTTGACTAATGGGAAGTATTGATTAAGCAATTGTTGTACACGAGCTTGTTAGGCGAGAAAGTACCATATATGTATATTATTATCAAATAATGTACTTTGAAACTATTTCTTGAAATTTCAAGAATGTGGAAAGCAGAACATATTCTTTTAAAACAGTATTACCGAACTATTTTCAAAGACGTCATATACATATATGGCTGTCCGGCTAGTGAGTGGTTGAGGCACTCGCTGTTCGCCATCACCATGGTAAAATTGTCCGTTCCCATCAGGGTGTGTGTTCGGTTACTCCGCTCCCCACACACACATCACAAGACCACACCAGAAAATGTATTACTCAAACTGAAAATGTTTGCTTTTATTCAACATAATATCCAACTTTCGTGAGTCCAGTGAATTAATTAGAAAGGAGTGCTGAGGCACACTCCGGGTCCACACTTCAGGCAGCCTCTGGCTCCGGTATGGCCTCATTGACTTCGAAATACGCACGGAAGAGGCGTATACATAAGTAATATAGTGAAACAACGAAGTGTTTTGATCGCAGTTTAGTGGTAAGACAATAAATAACAAGTAGTCAACAGGAATATCCTAATATCTTTAATTTGTTTAAGCTATTAAAGTATCAGAAAAACAACCAAAACGACATTCAGAGTATACTTAATAATGACGATTGATTTTAACTGGCACATATGTGTGTATTGGTTTATTTATTATGTCTAACATTACAAAAGCATAGACTTTAAATACAAATAGTATTTCACAAAAAATGCAAACACTCTTCTGAAATAATTGATCAAATGGCTGTGGTTATGGTGAAGGTCTACATAACACACATTGTAAGTAAATAAAGTAAATCTTAAATATAGATAATTCACATTATAAGTACCTTAATCGTTCCTAAGACTAAACAAAGACACTAGTATACTATTGTGGTGGAGGGTCTCACTTTGCTCTGTGGGGGTTTGGCGATCAAATAGGATTATATTATCGATGTTTACTTTAAGATTGGTTTATTATTTAAACCTATGTACACGTATACATTGTATTTTCAAAATGAAAGGGATATATGGCTAATAGTGGCATCGTATATTGAAATAATTATCATTATCCACATGTTTAAAAATTGTAATGATTTTAACAACTTCTGTGTGTCAAACATTGAAGTTCAAAAATATGACACAAACATACAGTTAATACGGTTCTTGGTTTTGTTTTCAACTTGTAACGTGAGGTTAGGTTTGAATGCAACACTTACGCTTTTCTCACTCCGAGTAAATTTAATGAAGAAACATAGTAGTATATTTTGGTATGACAAGAGCTAACATCAATAACAAAGCCCATTAATTGGGTAAGTAACTTTTCTTATTTGACTGCGTTTGACTGTTATTACCTATATGAGTCATTTGCTTATTATATTCAGCTTAGGGCGTCTAACGCAGTGTTTGATTTCGGACGAATGAGACTAAATACTGACAGTTTTAGTCAGGTAGATGTCTCCATAGTTTGCTGCGGAACAGTGTGGTAACGGATCACTCGTGCGAAGCAACAGTGTTCATCTATCAATTTTCTGAAATTCTTACTACACGCGGTACATATGAAAAACTTAACCGTAAATGAAGTATAACTTAAAAATAGCAACAAGAGGTGAATAAAGCTCTCTTTCTCAGACAGTTGGGTATTTTCGGCTATAAGTGACTTAAGTTTGAAACAATGACTTGGTATATTGAGAAACACGACGCTAACCGATAGAATATATAGCATTTTCGCTACCCGAACCTGCGGAAGTTGTCTTATGCTGGAATGAGTGTAATCTTCATTTGTTTTCTTGATTGTTCGTTGCTGTTTTCTCTTGATCGAGCGAACAATCGCGACTGTCATGAAGGTCAGCAAAATGATGAGTAGAGCAAACGGAACCAGCAGGGTCAACACCAGGTCGGCGTAGTAGACCAGCTGCAGTAAGTGGGCGTATTTGGCAATCGGCAAACACATTTTCGTGGAATTTGAATGAGGTACGCCTTGTGCCTAGAACATTGAAATCATATGAATGTTAAATACACTATATTACCCGTATGGAAACATATACTATTCATACGGTGTTCTTACTAGCTAAATCAGCGAAGGTGTTCTACGTGTACTACGATTGCATGTGTTTTAATATTACACTATCCTAAAGTAAAGATCGAGAAACAAATTCCCGAAAAAAGCGTTCCGTTTGCAGTGTGTATGGTTTGCTATAACGTATAGTATCGATGCAGTTCATTCTTCGTTTCTAAGACCAGTAGTTATTGATTTACATTTTGGTAGCATTGACTAATATGTATGCATTATTGCTGTAGTCAACTTGATATTTATCATTTGCACAACTATACAGCTAAATTATTACAGGGTCGTCGATGCAATATGGATATTCGTTTGAGTGCATGCTATAGATCAAATTATGTTAAAATGTGCAAACATAATACTTAACTTAACATACTATTCTTTAACGTTACATGTATAATAACTATACTATATTTTCAGACCAAACAAAATAAGCAGCTTAGAAACAGAGTACGCAATATTAATTTCCTATTTATTTCATGTTTGAGTTCAACATAAGTAATAACGATTGATATGTGTGCACTTCACACTTATACTGATCGTGTTATTAATACCCTCAGGCTTCTTATTACATCAGTTTACTCGTAGCTGCATAATTCATTTAAAAACATGAGGAATCTTCTTGTCTTCATATCAAGCGTATGTATCACTCCACAGGGAAATATTATTGATTCTTATTTGAATCCTGTTTTAATTTAAATGCAAATTAAAACCTATGTTCAATCCATTCATAGCTTCGATTGTTTTTGCTTTACAAATGAATACTACACATAAATATGTTGCACATATTGTTTAAAGGTGCGAGTTTTGTATATGTCAATATAGACTACCTCGGTGATAATTGGCGCCACCGCATACAGAACCAGTGCCGTGACGAGAAGCACCACAGCAACAGCACGTGCTCGGAACAACGTGCACATTTGTTTGATCTTTGTTGGATGGCAAATTGTTATGAACGTCTCAACTGTTATGCACACCACATACCTGAAATATCAATTCAATCGTAATGAAATTCTTACACAAGAGCGAATGAAAAGTTGGACGCGCACATACATTGCTTTTCTTCTAACCAAGTGATATCACGGTACGGTTCGCGGTATGCAAATTGTTCTTAAGAATGCAGCATAAAATAAGATTTTTGCATTTTATAGGATGCGATTGTTTGACTCTTTGATTAAATATTCAATTAATGAAGTCGTTGACCCAGAATAAAATCTTTGTTTAGTGTTTACTGTTTGTGTTAGATGCAATAACTAAAATCGTATTTATTTGTTGATAATGTTATTAATAAGAAGTGTTGTTCAGTTTGTTATACTGAAATCATTCATGATTAAATAAACATTGTCGTTGCAATACATCTAATGCAGTGCGAAAAAAATATCAATAACAACAATAATTGTCCAACATTATTTGATACAACTTTTAAGTTGCATCAGACTAGCTCCAAGATACACGTACTAGCTCGCCTTTCCATATAGAAGGGGTGAGGATACGAAAACGTAAATAAATAAACGTTCTTTGTCTATACTATCAGTTAAAAAACAGACCTTACCATATGGACAGGAATCCAAAGACGTATGTGAGATAGACGTTGATGCGGCACACGGCGGGAAGGTGATTTACGGGGTATCCCAGTGACTCAATCCAGACCAGAAATAGGCTCATAAGCATCCCAGTATCCGCCGCCAGCACGGATGTTAGAAAAACACTGGAGGATACTTTGCGCATCTGCTTGTCGAACAGTATAAGGTATATGGACGATATATTTCCGGCAAGTCCAACGAAAACTATTATTGGAAGCACATACTCATACATCACCCTGTACACCCTCAAGCTATCTGTCTGATACGACGAATTCAGGTCCTTACTGGGGAAGCTGAAGTTGCTCACGTTCATGATGAGGATATGATATTTCATATGAACCGGTGATATTTCATATGAACCGGGTGCAGCTCGGTTGGTGTATGACTGGTTAGAATGTTGCTGAAATTGACACAATGTACAATACAAAATATACGATGAAACTCTTTAGTAGTCTTATCGTTTTAATTTCTATAATGATTAGTTAAACAATAAAATAACTAATTCATTAATTATTTGAACAATTGAAATAAGCGCAATGCGTCTGTAATTTGTATCATATACCATTGCATCCATGTTTTTATCAAATAAAGACGTCAATCGGCAAGCGTATCGAATTACATGTGTACGTTATGTTCAATAAATAAGTAAAATCAACAAGCATTTAACAATGTCAATATATGAATATTCTAAAAAATTAAGATCCTCGATGTTCAGTTAATAAGTGGGGGAATAACGAAGTGAATCGTAAGAGAACACCGTCTAGGAGGTAGATTGAATTACTGTTTCTTCATTGCATGCGTTTGAGTGTAGTGCTATGACAAAGTTGTTTCATTGTGTTCAAAACGAAATGACCCACAACATTTCAAAACACACATTAAATGGTTTTCTCCACGGAAACATTAAATTTAAGCAGACCAAGTATAATGAGCTTGTACAAATAAAAAGAATAACAACGCGAACGGAATTCGCATATTTACAGTTTGTTTATCCAAAAAAATGACAAACCATTTGCGCTAGCAGGAGTTGCATGTGGGCGCTCTTAGGAGCTCACTTATCTTTATTTAGGACAATGGACCAATTGTACATAAACACTAAGGAAAGCTTTGACTGCAACAGAAGTAGAAAAACCCTATTATCTTATCATACTGATCATTTACATATCAAGGACACAATTTCTTAATAGTAAAACACACACATATGAACAATCCTTACACAATTATAATTAAACTAGGATCACCGCATTGGATTGGCAAATTAAAAGTATTTCAAGAAAGCATCAGCTTTTACATAAAGAATTAAATTATCTATAAATGAATAACCAAATAGCAACATAATTTAAATTAAAGAGCGTTTGATCGAGAAAACTTTTAATTTAATATCCATTATATTACGACATGCTTTGATAAAAAAGCATAAGCTACAGTGACGTAAATGCACATTGCTGATGTCAATTGAGTCGTTTTGATACTTATATTTTGAAAGCATGTGTTGTCTATAAAAAATAAAGCTTGTCGCATGCGTGCATTCTTACATAGGTTTTAGTCATATGATATATCATTTTAATTACTGTCATCAAAGGTTTGAAGCAGTATTCCGTTGTGTGTGTCTATTAATCACACAGCTCAAATTGTCTCGTTTTCCAATATAATGTTTTGAACCTTTAATGTGAAAAAATCAGATCCGTTTTCGTTACCAATATGTTTATAAATCATGTCGACTCACTTATTTATAAAAAATATACAAAAGTTGAATTGATGCTAAACCCATCAAATGCATCCTTAATAATGAGGCGAAGCGCCGACGTAAATCCTAATGTACATCAATCTTCACCCTGATGTGCCACTTATTTGTAAAGCAGTTACAGGATATACATCGTCAAGTGTCGATTTTTAATAAACAATTTCAAAATAAACTTTAGACATATAATTGAATGATCTATTCTACTAACATAAATCGAAACAATCTGCGAAGTCAAGACAATTGCACTAAAAGTGTAATCTGCGTTTTTTGCATCTTCACACCGAACTAATAACGCATACGGTTTCGCCTTAAAGCAGTCCCCGCTCGTTTATAAATAATCTAATAATATTCATAAACCTAATTGCTTTTATAGAATTAGTTATTAAATAATTATTGTATTTTCAGAATGTGCGATGTGTGATATATTGTACATTACGTTTTATATAACGCCCGCCGCTTTTTTGTGAAATAAAGTAACGTTCGGAATTTATATTTATTTTCCATACACGTCTACTGCGTCAATTGTTACATATATATGACCAGTTTCAACTGTATACACTAGTTCCAAGTATAAATATTTATTGCAAACTGTTAATTGTTAAAACGAATACAATAACAATTGTTCGGTTATCTGTTGATTAGGAAGCGAGGCGTAAGATGGTCCCTATTCTATATAGTTCAAGAGTTGTTATGATATCGCTTATACATGGCCAAATGAAAACACATTTCAATCCACATAGCACTGCAAATGTGTGTTAAAATATCGATCGATTAAGTTAGGTTATGTAATGTGTTATTATCGAATCGATTTTGCTCGAGTTAAGCGATATAAGTACACTAGTTTGATAAGATCTTATACATTAACATGTTACTGAGACACGACTTCTCTTAAAATAATTTTTTTACATAACGTTTCTATTGTTCTTTTGTGAAGAAACGCGACATTGACCGGAAATGGCTTTGGATTTCATTCTGATAAATATTTACGTTCTAGCAAAATTCACTCCTAATTGCGAAATTTATACACTATACTTTATTAAAATGCGTTTCGAACGGGAGGTGAACATGACGATAGGAAAAGTTGTTTTGTTGTGCTCACATCCTTATTTAGTGAAATAATATTTCGTCAATATGCATATCTTAAGATGGACATAGATAGCAAGCAATTAATCGTTGCTTTTCCAAAATGGTTCCTTCACAAGTAAATGTCAATCATTTTGAAGAAGAGCAAATATTAATTGTTTGTCAATTTCCTAAGTTTAACACAACGTGCGTTGATGATAACAAGACGATGCATTTATTTTGATTGACCAATTTTAGATGATTTTGAAATAACACATGCTTTTATGGTTTAAGTCGAGTATATATAGTTCTTAATAATGCTATACAGAAACATATAAATGTGCATGCCAAATAAGTTAATTCCAAAGGTTGTTTTGTATTTAAAAAACGTTGAATAACATATAATTCTAATCATTATTTAAAAATAACACCGTTATATTTATAGCCTTGGAGGTCGGTGAACTGACACCAATTAGATACAACGCTATCAAATGTCCATCTTTTGTTACTCTACTGTTGTTCAAATAATTAACAAACGGAATAAAACATAATTGGTGCAAACAAATGTGTATTCAAGTGAGCCAAAATATTATTCATATTCTTGTTAAATATCGTACCTAGTCAAACGTTATTGTCCAGTTAAAACTCTATGTTTAATTCCGAACGTGTATGGCTTTCCTCTTCAATAAAACATATCAACAAAATACTACACACGCCTCCTTGTCTGAATAACTAGTTACTGAAAAACAAGCAGCAAACCAATGCGTTCGCAAGGCCCGCTCTGCTCGTTATATTTCCATTGCATCTCACATTTACGGCTTTTCCAATATGATCGTCTCACATAGCCTTTAAAAAAAGCCGATTGAAATCATAAGCTTGGCATCTTACGCATATTTCATCAGGGAGAGTTTGACGATTTGAGACAGGCTAAAACTATTGTTTCATATATTTAATATTTAACTTTAGTTATGATGTTTAAACGAAGTAAAATGTAATCACCTTTGTTTTCGCAGAACATTCTGAAACGGTGCATCATATTTACCATTCAACGCACAAGGATATTTTATCTTTTAGTATTCCAATCAAAGCCGTTGAATACTTGTGTCCATAATACATTATTTATTTTTATCAAAAATGTGCATACAACACAATTTGTACGATGTATGTACAAACACACACATTTTATAAAGTAAAGGTGAATTTCCTGGAATGAATTATTCCACAAGCTATATATTTAAACATACATTACACAGTTATTCAGCAATGAATGAATACTGATTCTGATCCCATTATTTATATGGTTTGATATAGATATAATACATATTTACTGAAAAGCATGTTAAATGTTACTTTTCTATTCTATTTGTTTGAAATTGTGAATAGTAATTCACATCCGCATGTGACAAATGACCATATGTATTTGAAACGTCTTATATATTAAAACAAGCTATGTGTTCTGGTGGTTCAGCTGTTTATGACGGCCTTTTCATTTGCATAAGGCTGAACAGAAAATGGCAATTTATGATGCTGGGTTCTGAAATACCGTCACACAGAACGAATTCGCAAAACTTCGTTTTTCATTCATTCCTTCGAAAAATGAAACGCAATTGCTCCGGATGTCGTTTTATGAACACTTCTTGTAGCGGATTATATATTAATGACACGACTAACGATTTCATCTGCGATCAGCTTTTACTCGTTTTACGAAGGCAATCGTAAGTAAGTCGCAATCAAATTAATGTTGTGCGTACGATCAAATCAATATTCAAATGCGTTTATCCGCGTTAATGTCAATATCTTATGTTGCCACATAAGCAAGATATCAGACATAAAGAAAAACTCAACGCAAGCCAAATAAGATCTAACCTGATATTGTGTGTTTAGTCAAAGTCTGTACTTACAAGTACTACCAGTAAGCTTAGCGAGGTAGTGGAAGTAATGAAGGAATTGGCATTAATTGAGGAAAATTAAATTTATTACATCACATGATCTTTTGCACTTTTGTTATAAAAATATACCTACCAGAAGGGCTTATACAGTTCCAATCAGGTCTACGTTTGTAGATAAACAATTTGTGTATCAATTAACGTGTATACTCTTGTTATAGTCATCCCCGACAAAAAAGGAGAAAAGCGGAAAAAGGTAGGCCTGGTAAACGGGGTCTGAGGAACGGGGGGGGGGGTCACAACATATAAAGCTGAAAGCAAACGGGAAAATATGTACTTAATCTTCTGATGAATACAAGAAATTGCTATCAAAAGGCATTTGATTTGCATGTGATATTCGTTTCAGTTTATTGTTTCATAGCGGTGTTTAATTGAAAACCCGAATTCAAACGGTTTAAAATAACAACTTATTGTATTCTTTGTGGAGTATTTTAATGTAAACACTATGCATTTTCCTTACAGACGTTCACCAACAAACAAGTCTAAATAAAGAAACCTTGGAAATCACAACACTTGCAGAAGTATGATAAGTGATCAGCTTCATAGTGCACTATGGGCACATTTGTTCGTGTCGGTGCGTCATTATTTGTAATCATGTAAGCTTAATAACGAGATATAACAATGTAAATTGTTTGGCCGAATAATCATACCAAAAGAATGAAACAAAGGCTTCATACATCGTTTCTACTTTTACTTTCACAATCATTATCGTAATGACAAAATACTATATCAACCTAGAATATGCATTCGATAATTTACACTATAACCAATAAAATAATTCATACTTCATCGTGTAACGTTTTCTTAAATGTTGTAAATATTAATAAGATTGTTCAAGCCGGATGTTACCATGTCAAATCTGAATTCGAAAATAAAAATTGTTTATTTCCGCCAATTATACTTGTTCGGACTAGACGTCAATGACACGTTACAACCGTTATTTAATTATCTTCCAATATTTCATCGAAAAAAAGACTTAGTTTATTTAACGTAATACAATAACGACATGTGGAGGTAACCGTCTAATAGACTGCTAGTAGCAGTGTCACATTTAAAGGTTGACCATAATACACATTATATCTGTAACTAAGTAACTTCGTGAATAACGGTGCCGTATTTTCTTGTTAACTTAATACATTTTTGTAAGTTAAAAATGTGTACACAAATTGTGTGCTGATAATATTGTTAATTATGGACATCTACTTTCACATAACTACATCAGCATAGAAAAAGGAAATACAATTCAACAAAAGTAACAATTGGCCATTATGGTTTAGTAATTATTGTAATGGTTCATTATATTGGTTCTTTAAACTAAAATAACGAATCAATATTCGCTCAACTTACAAATTTGATTAAATATGCTATTTATAGTGTAATATTAATTCATATATAAACAGTATCGGATGATTCTCTTAACAGCTCATTTTACATCTTTTCACAATGGCCGTTATATAAAAAATGTGATTTTTATCAAAAATAAAGAATAATTAATTGTACGATCATCATTTGTAATAATGTACACCAAATCTAAATTTTGTTGACGCATACGTCTAACATATACTATACGGTTCGTTGTCAAGAATGTTGAATATAAAAGCATATGTTGAAACTGAATCTCGTATTCTCATTCCATCATCTGTCAAACAATCACAAAAACAACACGATTCAAACGGATGCTGATTAAACAGCAGATAACAACGAAAAAAGCGGCTGATCAGTATTTTTTTTTTGCTAAATAGTTAAAACAAATTGCTTCAAATGCCAAAATTATTATATTAATAGTAAAATTATACAAGCTCAAATATATTTTACGGGCTAAGGGTTTGTTGTTTCATGCTTATATGTATCCCTGTCTTACAACTTCTGAATAACAAGTACCTTTTTTCCAGCAAACTTATCTAAAGTAATTACTGAAAAAGGCTCCTAACGGTTTAAAACAAGTAAATGAAATGCCATGCTATTGATATGTTTAATGAAATATAAAATCAATTGGTGCATGGTCAAACTTGATCGGCAATTAGTGTTGTGTTTTCAGCTGTACATAATTTACAATTGGTCACTGAAAATGCACTCATAAATCTAGTATTGGCAGAACGTTGATAATACTACGGTTTGCAAAGTTGTCGACGTATGATCGTCGGAGCAGATATTATACATTAGATTGTAATAAAGACAACCACTATTACACTTTATGGGAAGAAGGTAAATCGGTAAATTGTGTGGAAAAAAATTTGAAAGTCAACGACAGACCTCAATTTAAAAAGTTCAATATTTAATGCAAACTAAACTATTTAATTAAATATAAACAATACAGATTTTATTTTGATGAAAATTCAACAGAAGAAATCGTTTACTTATCCTGTTGACAGCTGGAAAAATAAATATTGTAACATTGTCGAATAACATATTACTAAAATATAAATTGTGAAGCTTGAACGTTTAAGCAGAGCTTGATATGACGCATTCATTTGACGTTATCATAGGTAATTGAATTTTGTTCTATTGTGAACAAACACGTATTAAGAGGCAATATCAAACCTGCGTCAGAACAGGTATGTGATAACCGCGTCTGTTTTATAGACAATATCTAAGCTTTTCGATGAGCCAATAAATACCTAGTCTATCAAGTTGATAGCGACAATAGGTGTCTGCGTCTGAAGATAACTAAAACCCTCGCTTCCAACGAACAGTCTCCTCTCCCTTCGGACCATGTCTAAAGCTCCTAAGGCTGCCCTATTTGCACAAGCAAAGACTAGTCGAACAAACTAGTAGCGTCAGGGAAACATCTTAGCATATGTATTTGATAAGACGAATATAATCTTACGATAAGCAAACGACGGATTTCTTACGACACACGCAATGTTACCAAACGATCTGTTGATAAATGTCCTAATATTTTTATTTGGCCAAACCTATTATATGCCTGATTGCATCTATTTCATACTCGATTAGCGGCATTTATTTACAAATAAAAATGCACCACTCAGATCACACAAATAATTGACAATTACAAATGTGTGAAATGTACCAGGCACTGAGAGATGCATAGCAAAGATCAATATGTTTCATAGAGGCCTCGATAATACTGCGATTACTTTGTTCATCTGTTACTTTAAAGATAATTTACTTATTTAATTTGGGACATGTTGCTAAATGTAAAACAATATCTAAATTTAGAGGGGCAGGAAAAGATTGCAATTGAAATTGTATTTCAATTTAACTTTCACATTGCATATCACAAATATATTTACCGAACATTTTCATATTGAAACGTATGCAATTAAATAATATATGAATATGTTGGATAATTATGAAATAACACGACCGAATTTGAACGTTTATGAGTAAAAATACGATAGTAAAACTTCGAGTATTATTACGTTAGTGAAAATGCAAGCGTGAGTATTAATGAGGTCCCTCGTATCATTAGCCTGTATTAACCATATGCTGGTGAACTAATATTTATGCGATATGTCATCGATAGCACTAATATTTACAAAAAAGCACTTCAAACATAAGTATTTAATTCACTTTGTTATTTTTGGCATCAAACCAATCAGCAATAAATGTAAAATACGAACATGACATTTATTGATAGGCGAATAGGTTTGCAACTTCATAACCAATTTTTAACGCGCCTTTTAGATAAGTTCAAAACCAGATTAGTTTTAGTCTGTATGGTATAAATATAAATCATAAGTTTTCATCTTTAATCTCAGTTTATGTAAATTTCAATATCAGCTAAAATTGTAATGTTTTCGGAGTTGATCCTTTGTAAAAATGAAATGTTTATATGCCATTTTATATTACGTGATGTATAATGATCGTTATTGTTTTCAACATATTCTTTATTTAAACACATTTGTTGCATTTATATTCAGATAATTATCTTGACTTGTTATTGTGGTTTAGTGTCCTGTTTAATTAAAGGCAAAAGCATTCGACATACGCATTCAAATTATATTCATTCGTTCAAAAACATTTAAGGGCCTTTCTCACAAATTATGCATTTCCAACATATCGTATTATATATGTTCAACAACTCTATAAGGTTCGGAATAGACTTAACCAAGGACAATAACAAAGCAAAGTTAATAATATTAACTTCCCCCGGATATAAATTCGAGACATCCTGCAGCAATCGCTACACGTGCTATTGTGTTTAAGTGCACATTATTAACGCTATGTCAGCAATCAATGTATTTTGTTGTTTTTCAATTATCGAAGAAAATCGTTGCAAACGCTTCATTATTTAACCTATTTCGAACGATTCATATCAATTTATGGAATTGTTTTCAAATAATGTATACCTTCTTGTTTTTATACATAGTTTGTTAGTCTCAATTCTGCCAACCCATTTATAAAATAATTGGATCTACATCTGTATGTTTCAATAGTTGTTAAGAATAACCAACATTTCGAACTATGAATGTCAGCATATATGTTTTAAAATTGATTCAAAAGAAATATACATTTTGGTTAATTAAATATGTGTATATATGTGTCCCATAAATATATATGTTTTGGTTTTAATTATATATTTTTCGAGCTTTTTTATTAAACATTGTTTTGGCGTTATAATTTCTTCTTCCAATTAAGTAATGTCGTGCCAATTTAGTCACAATACCGTACAGCACACAGTATTCAGTACACAGTCAGTGGTGGTCATTATTGATACTACAACCTGTTTTATTAAGCTATTCCAAAATCAACGGGTTGTGTTGGTGAAAAAGTTTGTGAAAGAAATGTAAACAATTATTTATGTGCAAAAACATACAACTACAAATGGACAAAATAATAGAAACACAATGCCATGATCATTAACGACTAACGGTGAAGATGTTATCGTCTTGCATTATTTAATTAAGGTACACATAGCATAACATATAAACAAATAATAACGCCTTCGGAGGAAGCTCAGCATTTCTAATTTTTAAGATAACTGGAGGTGACTATTTTTAATTACTGATATCCCCTTGGATAAGTCGCTAAATAAGTAAGCTTGAAAGCACTTTAGTAAATTGACCATAGTATATTGTAGAACAAAGTGATATGTTGCGCTCAAGGGAACATTCCACTATTTAGTTGATTTTCTTCAAACAGAAAATGCTTGGTTACTGTGTATACCAATCCATTACCCATATCAAATATTTTTAGAATATTTCGCATTTCATCAATAACACTTTCGACTATAGGCGATACATTTCTTCATCTCTTGTTTGTATCAGCATATTTCGTCGTTTTCCTCTCCATCGCCTCCTCACAGCGCGACTCCCAAGGAACTGTGAGTTCAACCATCACCAGACAATTGTCCTTTGCCGACCAGATCACCATGTCGGGGTTTTGTTTTGTCTGGGCAACACTTGGGAAAACAAGCCTTCGTTTCAGGTCAACAACCATCTCCGATGACTGCGCACGATCTAGGATCGATGCTGCTGGCGTCTGCAGCTTCTTGCCGGTTTCCCCTTCCTTTACAAACTGCATCTTCTCTGTCTTCTTCACAGTCCTCATCTTTCGCCTTTCCCTTTCCACTATGTCTGCCAGGTTCTTGGAGGACCTTGTCGTGTCTCCACCTGTATCTTCCTTGTGTAAGGGCTGTCTGGCAAGATGATAGTGTGTGTTCTAGTGTGCCTTTCTTTCCACAAAGTGGGCAGGTTGGGAAGCTTCACGTGTATAAAAATCCATATCGTGCTATAAGCAGAGGAAAGTGTAGCTTCCAGAATCCATTTGCAGTATTTTTGTTTTCCTCATTTATTTTGAGACACGAAATCCTCTCTCGGAACCTATTGTTTGTCACTTATGTATTCGTTTTGAATTTAAGGCTGCGCTCCGAAATGCCAAATCTCTCAAAAAACTATAATAAATCAAACACCGGTAAAAGATACGTCTGACAAAAACATCGCTTGTGTATATAATATTGACAACTAAGGCCTCTGCAGACATTAACCAGGGACAAACATAACAACAGCTCTCCGAGAACATTTTGCTTTTACAGCGTTGAAACAATAAATCTTCATGATTGATGGTGGCCTGTTGTATATATGCATCTGAACGACGCCATGTATGCTATTAAACTGCTTATTTTCGTGCCAAGATAGTTTAAGTGTACTTAGTTATATATATTGATATGATATGTATTTCAAATGAGTGTATTCTGTCTTATAATTTAAAGGATAATTATCTGTAGAAATTTGATCCTTCAATCCATCTGTTATGAGGTTTATACATACAATGTCAGGTTATATGAATGCATTTTTAGATTAAATGCACATAAAACGAATAATCATTCTGACAAATAAAAGCAGATACTAAGATTTTCAAACGTGTAATTATATGTTTCTGTAGTTCTTAGTATGATTACACAATGCATGGCGTATCGTATTTGATGCTGGTTTTATACATAGCATTCATTCATACAGTGTCATCAAACATATATAACACTTTAGGTGTATTAGTTTGCATTTACTTGCCTCGTTGAACGTGTGACAAAATGTGTATGTTAACCATCTGATTATAGAGTAAATATGTGCTTTGTATCATAATCATACCAAAAGTCAACCAAAATCGCTAACAACCTCTTCAACGTTTTTTTTCATACAGTTATCTGCGTATCTTCACGATAAAAGATAGAAACTAGAGAAAATACAAATGTAAACAAGAGCATTTATCTCATAAAAATAAATGAAACATCATGATCACATATGTTTGTTTGCGATGTCGATTTGTTACATAGAAGGCGTTTTACATATCACGAATATATTTCCATAATGAAAGTCTACGTCTAATGTTATCGATCCGGTAGTTGGTTATTTAATGTAAATATAAAACATATATATATGCTAGTGTCTTATGCATGTTTAAGTTATTTACGCAAACCATTTGTTGAATTGTGCTTGAAATAAAATAATACAATAACATGACCAAATGTAACATTTACAGCACAACGATATTGTTGCAGTTATTAAATACGATTTTCGTGTGTGCGATCTGTTTGTCGAATAAACATATCGCGGGCTTAGCGCAAAACGGTTCGTAAGTGACTTTT
This sequence comes from Dreissena polymorpha, assembly GCF_020536995.1. Classification (NCBI taxonomy): domain Eukaryota; kingdom Metazoa; phylum Mollusca; class Bivalvia; order Myida; family Dreissenidae; genus Dreissena; species Dreissena polymorpha. The sequence continues at coordinate 55,381,761 of NC_068360.1, read as the reverse complement.
TGTAAACTTTTCAGTACGATAAAAAATAAAAATATTTTATTAATTTTTATCAGTAATAGAAAATTATTTTGCATACATGAAGGTATTGTACATTTATTTAAAGTTCACACAATATACCTCTATTGTCATTATTGTAGTCGGAGATATTTGTTAAATATCAAGATACGACTGTTTTGCGCTTAAAATCTTGTAATGTTTGATTATATTGTTTATGCAAAAATGTCGTATCAGAAAATCAGATCAGTTTTTTCTGTTCATATATCTTAATATGAAGATTTTTATTCGGAATACTTGAAAAATGGGATTATCATAATCTTTGTTTTTAATGATGGAAGAAAATACTACATTTTATATTTATTTGAATTCAAGTTGTATTGCCTGGGGGACATGACATTTATTGTATTGTGCTTGTTTTTTAACCAATAACTTTAAATTATTATTAGTTTATTTGAAAAAAATATGTAATTACTTTAAGGTATGAAGACATACCAGAAACAGAAAAATGATCATAAATCAGTGACTGGTAGTCTGCACAGAATTATTAAGTAAAAGACCAATACATAAAAAGAAAAAAGTTATCATCATATCTTTACAATTTTCTTAAATCATTTAATATTTGTATTGTAATTAATATAATTAAACAGAGTTAAAGTCAAAACAAGTTTATTATATCAGCTTATTTTAATTTAAAAAAATAATGAACTTTGTAATTAAAAGCAGGCCTAGAACCCTCTTTCTGAATTCAAATACAAACTATTCAAATATAATTGTGATATAAGAAAAATGATAAGACAGAAACTAGTAAAATCCTATTGATCTTTTCCCTACCTTTTAAGCATCATTATTATAATTTTCTCAGTCTGACATTCTACGCACTGCTACCTGTGTCATCATCTGACCAGCTACAAACTAGTACTATTGTCTCAGTCGGACATGCTATGTACTGGTACAATTGTCTCAGTTTGACATGATACATACTGGTACCATTGTCTCAGTCTGACATTATATACTGTAACATTGCCACAATCTGACATGTTACATACTGGTGTAATTGTCACCATCTGACGTGCTACATACTGGAATAATTGTCACAGTCTGACATGCCACGTACTTGTACCATTGTCACAGTCTGACATGCTACGTACTGGAATCATTGTCAAAGTCTGACATGCCACATAGTGGTACCATTGTCACAGTCTAACATAATACATACCGGTACCATTGTCACAGTCTGACATGCCACATAATTTTATAATTGTAACAGTCTGACATGCTACAAACTGGTATCATTGCCACAGTCTGACATGCCACATACTTGTATAATTGTAACAGTCTGACATGCTACATACTGGTACCATTGTCACAGTATGACATGCTACACACTGGTATAATTGTCATCATCTGACATGCTACATACTGAAATAATTGTAACAGTCTGACATGCTAGGTACTGGTACCATTGTCACAGTCTGACATGCCGCATACTGGTACCATTGTCATAGTCTGACATGCCACATACTGGTACCATTGTCACAGTCTAACATGCTACATACTGGTATAATTGTCACCATCTGACATACCACATACTGAAATAATTGTAACAGTCTGACATGCTTGACACTGGTATCATTGCCACATTCTGACATGCCACATATTCGTACCATTGTCACATTCTGACATGCCACATACTGGTACCTTTGTCACAGTCTGACATGCTACGTACTGGTATCATTGTCACAGTCTGACATGCCACGTAGTGGTACCATTGTCACAGTCTAAAATAAAACATACCGGTACCATTGTCACAGTCTTACTAGGTGCGTATTGGTATCATTGTCACAGTCTGACATGCCACATACTTGTATAATTGTAACAGTCTGACATGCTACATACTGGTACCATTGTCTCAGTCTGAGATGCCACATACTTTTGTAATTGTAACAGTCTGATATGCTACATACTGGTACAATTGTCACAGTCTGACATGTTAGGTATTGGTACCAGTGTCACAGTCTTGCATGCTACATACTGGTATCATAGTCTCAGTCTGACATGCTACGCACTGGTACCATTGTCATTGTCGCACATGCTACGTACTGGTATAATTGCCACAGTCTGAAAAGCTGCGTACTAGTAAAATTGTCACAGCCTGACATACTACATACTGGTACCATTGTCACAGTCTGACACGCCACATACTGGTATAATTGTAACAGTCTGACATGCTACATACTGGAATCATTGTCACAGTCTGACATGCTACGTACTGGTACCATTTTCACAGTCTGACATGCTAAGTACTGGTACCATTGTCACAGTCTCAGATACTACGCACTGGTATAATTGTCATAGTCTCACATGCTACATACTGGTACCATTTTCACAGTCTCACATGCTACATACTGGTACAAATGTCATAGTCTTACATGTTTAATAACTTACTGGTACCATTGTCACAGTCTAACATTCTACGTACTGGTACCATTGTCACAGTCTCACATGTTACATACTGTAAAATTGTCATAGTCTGACATGCTACATACTTGCATACTTGCACGATTGTCACAGTTTAACATAATAGATACCGGTACCATTGTCACAGTCTGACATGCTACGTACTGGTGTCATTGTCACAGCCCGACATGCCACATACTAGTATAATTGTCACAGTCTGACATGCTACATAGTGGTACCATTGTCAAAGTCTGACATACTACCTACTGGTGTAATTGTCACAGTCTGACAAGATACGTAGTGGTACCATTGTCACAGTCTCACATGCTACATACTGGTATAATTGTAACAGTCTAATATTCTACGTACTGGTATATTTGTCAAAGTCTGACATAGTACATACTGGTATAATTGTAACAGTCGGGCATGCTACGTACTGGTATCATGCTGGCACCATTATCACAGTCTCAGATACTAAGCACTTGTGCCATACATTGTCACCATTGGACATGCTACATACTGGTATAGTTGTCACAGTCTGACATGCTACATACTGGTATAATTGTCACAGTCTGACATGCTGAATACTGATTTAATAGTAAATGTCTGACATGCTATGCACTGGTAAAATTTTCTCAGTCTGAACTGCTACTTACTGGAACTATTGTCACTGTCTGACCTGCTAGGTACTGGAACCATTGTCACAGTCTGACATGCTACGTTCTAGTTACATTGTCACAGTCTGACATGCTATCCACTGGTACCATTGTCACAGTCTAACATGCTACGTACTGGTAATATTGTCACCGTCTAACATAATACATACCGATACCATTTTCACAGTCTGACTTACTACGTACTGGTACAATTGCAGTGATATTTTTCAATTTTTTTTATAAAGTACCGGAAAATTGCATTTTTCCAATTAGGAAAAAAATACAAATTTCCCAATGGCTGTAAAAAAATTCCCAATTGAAGAAAACTAAAAAAACAATGCAACTTTTAATTAGTTTTCCTATGCAGCTCTATGACTTGAACCTAAGTTAATATAATATTGACAACTTGACAAAATAAATTATCAATTTTAAAGTATTTGGGAGCAAAAACATCAAATACACCAATTTTCTCAGTTTCTTGGTTTTTCTCGCACAATTTTCCAAATTGGGTTGGTACCGATACTTTCCCCCATGTGTTACACAAATCACAGCATTGTTTCAGTCTGTATGTACTGGTACCATGGTCACAGTTTGACATGCTAGGTACTGGTACCATTACACTATAATGTTTATATTCATTTTCAGTGCAAAACGGTTGCAACTGCAGATACGACCGTTTTGCAATGAAAATAATTTCATTTTCAGATACGACCTTCTGACAAATGACGGTTTTGTTTTTTTTTAAGCAGAATTTAGCTATAATATTTTTTCGGATTATTAATATTGACATTATAGTACAAAATATGCAATAAAGTCATTTTTGTAAAATATGTCAGTTACGACCGTTTTGCGCTAAGCCCACGAATTATAAATGTGACGATATTCTAGTGTATTGTAAAGACATGTTTATTCATTAATAATGATCATTTAAACATTATCAACATATATGCAATCGATATGAATATAAAGTTAATTTAATTGAAAAGCCATCTGTAGTATTTTAAGTTTTCATTTCGACGACGACCTACCTGAAGCAAATGACAATACAAACATTGATTCAAAATGCAATCAATTACACAAAATACAATACTGTATGTAACAATATCCTAAAGTTATGAAAAGTATTGACCAACATGTGTACACCGATATATTGAAATTACAAAATGGGACCGAAAACTCCCTGGTTTGGGGTTGAATGAGTTAGTTATAAAGCCGTGTCCGGAAAAGCCTTGTGACGAAAACGCTGAAAGCCAGAGGATTTTTTCAAGATTAGATATATTCAAATTATGATCACCATTTTCTTTTTCGATTGTATGCAATATATTTTTCCTTTGTAATTGTAATTGCAAAATTGGTAACGCCCTTGACAAGACAACTGTTGAACCCATGGGTATGAAAAAAAACAACATTACCTCGAAATGATAATAAATGCAAAATAAAAATAGCTGGCTTAGCGGTTTCAGACACGAAGATTGTAAACGATTGTCAATAAAACGTTAAGCTGTTAACCTTTGGGACAAAGTCAATTTGTACCTCATGACATGATTTAAATTATGTGTTTAGAGGCTATCAAGATGATGTTTGGCCTGTGGGGTTTTAGATCAGGATATTTTTGTTAGAAGATTGCAGTGTGTAATTGTGTGTAGAAATATTCACCCCTGACACCTGGTCAGTTGTTCAACAAATGTTGTAGAACATTGCTATGTTATTATAGTACAAAACATGAAACCTCTTTCCGCTGCGGTTTCGGAGCATATCATTTTTTAGAACTTCATTTGCAAAATCAATCTTTTTGCCTCCGTACATAACTGTTCATCAAACTGGAACAATTTGGAAAATGTTCATATAACAAAAAAATACATATACGTAAGGGCGTGTCGAAATCTACGCAGCGTTTCAGACGAAGGTGTCGTTTTAAAAAAGTTTGAAGAACGAAAGCACGTCAATAACTTCACCGACGGATTCGGAAAGGTGCTAAAAAAAATATATCTCGGCGAAGTAAATCAAAAAAACAATGTCCCGTTTTAATCCCTATTATATCACAGACGTCACATACATTGCAAGTCAATAACATAATTTTAAAGAAGATACTATTTTTTCGACGCAAGTGCAGATGTGCTGTGCCAATAATGTCAAGTCATCTCCTGAATCCAACTATGGTAGATATAAAACATGTGTTGTTGATTGCTTTTCTATAGCGGTTATCATTGTATCGCGCTTTTAGTGTCTCAGCAAAAGGATATGCATATAATCTTGGAATGGAATCGCATCGTTTGTAAACGAATTATCACTGAGAGTTTATTTTAAGTGAGGTACTTTAGATATCATTGCCACGTTGTTAAACACGTGACATTATCGCATTTATAAGAACAAATGATTTTCTTTTGAATACGATTGTAACTTAATGCTGAACAAACACGATTACAATCAGTTAAGTATTGCGCCTATATAAGGAGGCAGATACAATAGAGGCAGTGATTCATGTTAATTGCATTTGTGGAAGCATTATGAACTGCACCAACGACACCAATAACCAATGAATAACTATTGTGTTCTGCAGAAATATTTATCATAGATAACGCACAACTATAATTACCATGTCCACATTTTTACCTAGGTAAGCCCTTCCAGTTGTGAAAGACAGTTCAGAAGTAACGTTATCATAAATATAGATAATTATATTGGATTATTGGGAAATATGGTGT